>NW_024509322.1:1470919-1724665 GCF_017590135.1 Pyrgilauda ruficollis
CAGGGATGCAGGGGCAGCCCCAGCTGCTCTGGCAATTCCAGCCCAGCCAGGAATTCCTCATGGCCAAGATCCCATCCATGGCTGCCCTCTGGCAGTGGGAGCCATTCCCTGTGTCCTGTCCCTCCATCCCTTATCCCAGGTATCTATCTTGGAGCCCCTTCAGGCCCTGCAATGTGCTGGAAGCTCTCCCTGGATCCTCTCTGGGCATCTCTCCCATCCCCTTGGCTGTGTCCTGTCACTGCTCATCCACATTTCCAGTTAATTACTTCATCCCAAAGAATTTGCGGAACTGTTGAATTCAGGGCAGTGGAGCAGGAAGAGCTTTCATCTGCCTGGCCCACTTTTTGGCTACAGTTGAATTTTTTAACTGAAAAATGAACTCTCAATTCCTGTCTCCCTGCTTTCATCTTCCCAGAGGTACCCACATCCCTGGCAGTGTCCAGGGCCAGGGCTTGGAGCAGCCTGGGGCTGTGGGAGGTGTCCCTGCCATGGCAGGGGTGGCACTGGATGAGCTTTATGATCCCTCCCAGTCCAAACCATTCTGGAATCTGATGAATTTTGAGGATAATTATCAAAATCAGATTTTACAGCTTCTGACTTTTTCATAACCTTGTATCCGGCCATCCTCCCCTGCCTTTGCAGTAAATAGTTTCATCAAGTAAATTAACAATAAATTAATTCTTCCATAATTTTTCCCAATATTTGGTATTTTCTGAATATCTTAGAGCAAACTCATCTCCTGGTTCTCTGTTTCACCTGTTACCCCCAGGGATAATTCATTCTGCTCTCAACCCAAACCTCTCTAGGTTTATTGTAATCCTGGAATTCACACTTAATATTCCCCACTCCTGGACATAAAGTGACACCAGAATAGTGGAATCAATCATAAGTAGGTTTCATCCATAATGGAAGAACAAATTGTTTAATTTTTTTCCCTTTTTTTTTCCCAATTCGATTAAGTTTGAAGGTTTAATTAGATTTTTGTGGCGATTTTCGGGTTGTTAACTTAAGTGGAGAAGATGAAATGCAAATAGGTGAATACAAACAGGTTTGCTAAATTAGTGTCAAAAATTAGCACAGTGATTATTTTTACCAATAAACACGAATTTTCAAAGCCTGTACTCAGGTAAAGTTTTAATTGAGATGGTTTAGGAATCAGATTTTCTCTGTGTGTTTGTATTATTATTTTTTCCCAAGCCATCCCAAATTGTTTCTAATTAGGGGCACGATTCCATTTGCCTGGATATTTATTCCTGTGTAATTTGTTTCAACTTAGGCAGCACAGGAGTGATGAATTCTTTTCATTACCTCCAACTCTCTTTGATGGGCTTTGACTGGCTGATTATTCACATGGAACACATTTCCAACAGCCTGTGAGTAGGGAAAAATTCCTGAAAATAAACAGACTTTTGAAATACACTGACAAAAGTTCATTTTCGAGGGCTTTCATTTCATCTTCGGACACAAGGAAATTAAAATGGAATTACTTGGGGTCTGGTTTTATGTCTGCACTTTAAATAATATCAAATATTGGGCTGCAAAGGTTTCCCAGAGGGGACACTCGTGTCACAAAGGGAATCCCCAGCCCCTCACTGAGTGATTTGGGGTTGGAAAATCAATCCTAAACTCCACTGGCAGCTGTGGGAATTCTTATTTTTGATGACGAAAGAAGCACGTTTGGGTTGGGAGCTAATAAAGGACATTTTTTGCAGATTTCCAGGGTATTTTCCATCATGTGGGACCCCCAGCACACACATGGATGTTTCCTATTTCTCCATATAAATATGTTGCCAGTATTTAAGCCCATAAATACATTTATAAACCAAGGTATTTTCACTGCACTGCTCACTATTGCGACCCTTTGTTTTCAAGAGCATTAATTATATTTATAAGCAGTGTATAAAGCTCACCCACCCTCTTCCCATGGCTGCCATGGATGGAATCACCTCTGGGAACTTTTTGCAGGTTTGTTTTGGAACTTGGAGCAGATTGAGTTGGTCAAAAATCCCTTCCCTGGAAGTGTCCAAGGCCAGGCTGGACTGGACCAGGAGCAACCTGGTCTGCTGGTCATGGCAGGGGCTGGGACTGGCTGATCTTGGATATCCTTCCCAACCCAAACCATTCTTAGGGATATAAAATAAATTTTTACCAAATTAGAGCCAGTCCTCAGGATATAATTTTTTAAAAATAAAGCCGCATTTCTGTTAATTAGAATTTTTGTGAGTTCTGGTTGTTTTCCCGCACAGAACCTAAAAATCCCAAGCATTCCAGGGACACACTGATGCTGTTTTAGCATAGCTGCTGAGCTTTCTGTCCTGTAAGCACGGAGTTTGTGGTGATTGGGAGTGGGGCTGCTCCAGCCCCATCCCCAGGGTACAGCTGTGAGCAGCACTGACAGCAACGAGCCATGGAGTGCCCAGGGGTGCTGAGCAACCACCCAGGGAACAGAGGGCACTGCATGAACAGCAGGGGATAAAAGATAAAAGGCTGGAGAAGCTGTGAGCAGCACTGACAGCAACGAGCCATGGAGTGCCCAGGGGTGCTGAGCAACCACCCAGGGAACAGAGGGCACTGCATGAACAGCAGGGGATAAAAGATAAAAGGCTGGAGAACAACAAGGGTGGATGCTCACAGCCTTCTGGAGTGGGGTGGTGTTACTGTGTGTGGGGTGAAGCTTTCTGAAATTGCATGGTGACACTCTGGGTGTTGTGGCTGTCTCAACTGTGACACTAATGCAGTGCAGGATTTGAAAAATATAAATGCTGAAATTCTAAGGCATCACCAGAACGTGCTTCAACCTCGTCATGGAGTGGTTGGGTGGGAAGGTGTAGGCACAGAGTTTGAGTTTTGGGAGTGGGGCTGTGGCCGAGCCTCATCCCCAATGGCTACAGCTGTGAGAAGCAGGTGAGCAGCACTGACAGCAACGAGCCATGGAGTGCCCGGGGTGCTGAGCAATCACCCAGAGAACAGAGGGCACACAGGTGAGGGTGTGAGCATGAGGGGATAAAAAGTTGGGCTGAAGGACAACAAGGGTGGATGCTCGCAGCCTTCTGGAGTGGGGTGGTGTTACTGTGTGTGGGGTGAAGCTTTCTGAAATTGCATGGTGACACTCTGGGTGCCGTGGCTGTCTCAACTGTGACACTAATGCAGTGCAGGATTTGAAAAATATAAATGCTGAAATTCTAAGGCATCACCAGAACGTGTTTCAACCTCGCCATGGAGTGGTTGGGTGGGAAGGTGTAGGCACAGAGTTTGTGGTGACTGGGCGTGGGGCTGCAGCCCAGCCTCATCCCCAGTGGGTACAGCTGTGAGAAGCAGGTGAGCAGAAGGTGATGAGCCATGGAGTGCCCAGGTGTGCTATTAAAATGGAATTACTTGGGGTCTGGTTTTATGTCTGCACTTTAAATAATATCAAATATTGGGCTGCAAAGGTTTCCCAGAGGGGACACTCGTGTCACAAAGGGAATCCCCAGCCCCTCACTGAGTGATTTGGGGTTGGAAAATCAATCCTAAACTCCACTGGCAGCTGTGGGAATTCTTATTTTTGATGACGAAAGAAGCACGTTTGGGTTGGGAGCTAATAAAGGACATTTTTTGCAGATTTCCAGGGTATTTTCCATCATGTGGGACCCCCAGCACACACATGGATGTTTCCTATTTCTCCATATAAATATGTTGCCAGTATTTAAGCCCATAAATACATTTATAAACCAAGGTATTTTCACTGCACTGCTCACTATTGCGACCCTTTGTTTTCAAGAGCATTAATTATATTTATAAGCAGTGTATAAAGCTCACCCACCCTCTTCCCATGGCTGCCATGGATGGAATCACCTCTGGGAACTTTTTGCAGGTTTGTTTTGGATCTTGGAGCAGATTGAGTTGGTCAAAAATCCCTTCCCTGGAAGTGTCCAAGGCCAGGCTGGACTGGACCAGGAGCAACCTGGTCTGCTGGTCATGGCAGGGGCTGGGACTGGCTGATCTTGGATATCCTTCCCAACCCAAACCATTCTTAGGGATATAAAATAAATTTTTACCAAATTAGAGCCAGTCCTCAGGATATAATTTTTTAAAAATAAAGCCGCATTTCTGTTAATTAGAATTTTTGTGAGTTCTGGTTGTTTTCCCGCACAGAACCTAAAAATCCCAAGCATTCCAGGGACACACTGATGCTGTTTTAGCATAGCTGCTGAGCTTTCTGTCCTGTAAGCACGGAGTTTGTGGTGATTGGGAGTGGGGCTGCTCCAGCCCCATCCCCAGGGTACAGCTGTGAGCAGCACTGACAGCAACGAGCCATGGAGAGCCCAGGGGTGCTGAGCAATCACCCAGGGAACAGAGGGCACACAGGTGAGGGTGTGAGCATGAGGGGATAAAAAGTTGGGCTGAAGGACAACAAGGGTGGATGCTTGCAGCCTTCTGGAGTGGGGTGGTGTTACTGTGTGTGGGGTGAAGCTTTCTGAAATTGCATGGTGACACTCTGGGTGCCGTGGCTGTCTCAACTGTGACACTAATGCAGTGCAGGATTTGAAAAATATAAATGCTGAAATTCTAAGGCATCACCAGAACGTGTTTCAACCTCGCCATGGAGTGGTTGGGTGGGAAGGTGTAGGCACAGAGTTTGAGTTTTGGGAGTGGGGCTGTGGCCGAGCCTCATCCCCAATGGCTACAGCTGTGAGAAGCAGGTGAGCAGCACTGACAGCAACGAGCCATGGAGTGCCCGGGGTGCTGAGCAATCACCCAGAGAACAGAGGGCACACAGGTGAGGGTGTGAGCATGAGGGGATAAAAAGTTGGGCTGAAGGACAACAAGGGTGGATGCTTGCAGCCTTCTGGAGTGGGGTGGTCATGGGTGGATGCTTGCAGCCTTCTGAGGTGGGGTGGTGTTACTGTGTGCTACAACACCAATGCAGTGCAGGATTTGAAAAATATAAAAGCTAAAATTCTAAGGCATCACCAGAACGTGCTTCAACCTCGTCATGGAATGGTTGCCTGGGAAGGTGTAGGCACACAGTTTGAGGTTTGGGAGTGGGGCTGTGGCTGAGCCTCATCCCCAATGGCTACAGCTGTGAGCAGCAGGTGAGCAGCACTGACAGCAATGAGCCATGGAGTGCACAAGGGTGCTGAGCAACCACCCAGGGAACAGAGGGCACACAGGTGAGGGTGTGAGCATGAGGGGATAAAAAGTTGGGCTGAAGGACAACAAGGGTGGATGCTTGCAGCCTTCTGAAGTGGGGTGGTGTTACTGTGTGTGGGGTGAAGCTTTCTGAAATTGCATGGTGACACTCTGGGTACCGTGGCTGTCTCACCTGTGACATGTGCTGTGACAGGATGGATGGGTGGATGGAAGGAAGGAAGGATGGAAGGTGTAGGCACACAGTTTGAGGTAACTGGGAGTGGGGCTGTGGCCCAGCCTCATCCCTAACGGGCTGCAGCTGTGAGAAGCAGGTGGAGCAGCATTGCAGGTGATGAGCCAGGAGCACTGACCAGTCACAGAGGGAGCAGAGGGCACACAGCTGCACTGCATGAACAGAGGGGATAAAAGGCTGGGCTGAAGGACAGCAAGGGCAGATGCTTGCAGCCTTCTGAGGTGACGGGATATTCCTGTGTGTGGGTCAATGCTTAAAGCCTTCTGAAGTTGCCTGCTGTGTGTGTGGTGGCCCTGTGCAGCGTTGTGAGCTCTGTCCCTCCCCTCAGATGCTGCTGACGGAGTACCTGGACATGAAGAACACGCGCACGGCCTCGGAGCCCTCGGCCCAGCTCAGCTACGCCAGCTCCGGCCGCGAGTTTGCCGCCTTCTTCGCCAAGAAGAAACCCCAGAGACCCAAGAACCCTCTCTTTAAGTAAGTGCAGGGGTTTTTAAAGCTGTGCCTAAGCTGCCTTTGGTCCCTGGAGTGCTGCTGGTAATCGCAGTTTCACAGTGTGAGAGGTGTGGAAGTTCCTGGATGGGGATTTAATGCCCGGAGCTGAAGATCTGTTTTGGATTCAGCGCTGGGTTTTAGAGCTGAGCTCTTCCCAGGGCTCATTCCAGGACTGGGAATCCCATTACAGGAGCTGTTGCAGAGCATGGAGTGATCCATTCTGCCTGTCTTTGTCCATGGTAAATTCAGGACCTGTTAGAGGGAGCGATAAAGGGCACTGGACAAAGGGAATTAAGATAACTGTGTAATTACTGCATAGACTAAGCACTTAATCCTGTCACTAACTCCTTTAATTCAGTGGTCAGGCTGCAAAGAATTAAGTGGTTGGGAGGAGAGTGTAAGGGAGAGGAGGATGAGAGAGGCTGGGTGGCCAAGGGAAGGATTTGGGAGAGCAAATTTGTGCAGCAGTAAGGAGTGAGGAGTTGCTGAGCAGTGCTGGTGGGAGAGGAGATTCACACCTGGATTTGGGGGAGCTGTGCTGGAATTTTCTTCTCTTCCCCCACCTACCTGTGCTGGCCATTCTCTTGGGTCTCTTGAGGATTATGGAGAGGACCTAAAAGTGCTGTTTTGTGCTCCCAGTAGATGTCCTCTCATAGTACCTGAGATCCCAGTTAGAAGTCCAAGTCTTCCACTTTGCTCTCCCAGGATGAGCTCTCCTGCAACCCCCTGTTATTAGAGGTTAAGTGTTGCCTCCTTCCCCTGTCAACCCATGATTGTTACCCCTCACCCTTTTTATTAACTCTCTCGTGGCCATTTTGGGCTGAGAATTCCACTTGGAATTTACTCTGACCTGCAGAAGGATATTGGAGCAAAATAGGGCTGCTCATCCCATGTCTGTCCCCGAGCATCCAAGGACCCGAGTTTGGGGTTGGAGGACTAAATTTGGGATTAAAGCTGGAAGAATGAGGATGCTGTGGCTCACCTGGAGCAGGCTGAGGCTGGGTAGTTTGTCAGCAGAGAGGAGGTGGCTGTAATTGTTCAAAGGCAGGTGAATCACCTCGTGGGAGCAGCATCTCTCCCCGCTCCCGGCGCCGTCCCCGCAGTGACAGCAGCACTTACTGGGATCTCTCATTTGCTTATCTGTCAGCTGTCACCATATCTATGGAAATCTCCCTTGAAATGGAATTTCTCAGCCCTCTGAGCTCTGTACGTGTTTGATGGAGTGTTATTCTTGTCTCCCCTCCCATCTCCAGTGCTTTCTGTGCCAGGTTCCTTTCCCTGCCTTTCCATTAGCTCTGGCCAAATCTCTCCTCTTGTCACCACAAAAATCTGCATTTCATTCCTCAGCAGTCTCTTAGGGCAGGGCTCCACCTCGTGTTTTGCTCGCAGGTGGATGCAGGTGTTGGTGCTGTGTCCTGTGGTAGCTGTGAGCTCATTTCATTAATATTAAATACTGAGCTAATTTAATTAATATTAAATATTTCTGCTAGTTATGTCCTCAAGGAATAGAGGGAAGTTGTGTCATGCTCTCAGGAAATCAGGAGCTGGTATTTAGAAGAAACTTTGAATGCTTATTTCCTTTAAAATGGGTATAATAAAAAAAATATTTATTTAGTTGCGATGTTGACTTGAAAAAGAAAGCTTCAGATGAAGGGGAATTTGGGTAATGTATGCCATCATAAACTTGCTTTTTTTTAGGCTTTCTTCTGTTCCCTAAAGTAGCCAAGGGCATGCTCAGGTGGCCAGATCAGTTTTCCAAGATGGAAATCAGGAAATAAGACAGGAGTGAATTGTACAGGCAGGAGCTGAACACCCAATAAATCAGTCCCAGACTTGGCTGTAATTCTGTGCAACTCTAAAGAAAACAGAAATGTTTTGAAAGCTTTGTGGGAGGATCAGCATTGGGAAAGGAGTTACAAGGAGTTGAGTGGGAACAGGAATGTGGGGAAGGGCAGCTCGAGGAGGTGGCAGAGGAAGGAAAATAGGGGACAAAAACTGGATGGTTGTGGAAAAGAAGGGATGAGGTCTGGGTTTAGTGCCTGGAAAGACCTGTGGGATAATGCTGCTTTTATTGTCTCACTGAGGACAGAAAGGAACACAGAGCCAACAATTTACAGCTCATTTAATTAAAATCAGAAGGGTTTGTTGTATTTTGATAAATCATTATTAGTTCAGTCGCAATAACACCAACACTCAGAGTCCAAATTAAAGCAGAAAAGCCTCATTAATAGTAATAATCTTAACACTAGTGGCCAGGAAAGCTGTGAAATGCTTTTCCCTGTCTCTGGTGTGGTGCTCGTGTTCCCAGTGTCCCTCTGGGCAGCACTGAGGCCGATTCCACCTTCCTGAGCTGCGGGACTGGGGAGGCCGTGAGGAGTGCTGCAGCAAATCCTCAACATCCTCAGGTCTTCTTGTGACAGAAGTTTCCTTTCCAGTCTGGTCTCTGATGCCTCAGGTTTTAGCTTTTGTATATGTCCACTGGGGCTGTTTGAAGGTGCTCTGTCCCCACCATGAGCTCCCTGGTCCCCAGAGCCCATCCAGGCACTCCCAGGAAATGGATTTTTTTGCTTCTTTTTTCTGCTAAGGTTGGAATTAAATGTGTGAGACAGTATTTCTTGTTGCACTCAGATGTTTATTAGTTCTTATCTATATTACAGTCTCACAAGCTGGGAGTTTTGTAGTCCTTAATTTTGATAAGCTAAAAATGAAGACATATCTCTTTCTTACAAGGTTTTTTAAGGATAAGCTGTCTAATTAAGAAGTGTCACTTAAATTGTTTCTACTTTTAACCCAATAACTAACTGCTTGTGGCTCGTAATGGGGACTATATTTAATTACACAATAGTACTTAAACTTATGAAGAAGGTAAAGAAGAATGACCAGCTTCTGCCTGGAAACTTCTGTCTTGCTTTGTATATATTCTAGAACCTGAAACTCTTAAGTTTTCCATCATGTGATATTACACACTTCTATTAAAGCTATGCACTTATAATCTTAGTTTTAGCATTCATTTTTGGAAGATTTTTCTACAGCCTCAGGTCAATGCAGAGTTCTCCTGGGGGTCAGTGCCTGGCAGCACAGAAAGTCTGGAATTCTCAGTAACCCGAGTTCCAACACCCAGGATTGTTTTTTTGTGGATTTTTTTTGGGAAGTGCCTGCCTGGAGCAACAGCCCTTGGCCATGGGGGTGTTCCCAGCACTCATCTGTGTCAGGCACAAAGCCCATGGCCATGGGACACTTGTGGTCACAGGGACATTGAGCTGTCCTCAATCACTGAGGTGTCAGATCAGGGCCCAGTTTGGGGCCTTTTACTGCAAGTGCCAAAAATCCTCTTGATGGGGCTGAAATGGTTGGAAAATATTTGGATTGGTCCTTATGGATTATTAGTGCCATACAATAAATAATAATTGATTGGTCCTTCATTTCCAGGAGAACAATATATTTACATTTTATATGATGAAGAGCTGAGTGGTGCTCACAAGATGGATGCTTCCAGTGCCTGAAACTGACTGAATTCCTTTGAATTCCAGGTTTGAATCCTCATCCCATGCCATCAGCATGAGTGCCTACCTGAGGGAGCAGAGGAGGGAGCTGTACAGCAGGAGTGGGGAGCTGCAAGGTATGGAAAGGAATCCTTGGTAATTGGATAATTCCCTTCTGCAGGAGCTGGAATATCCTGCCCAGCCTCTGGCAGGTATTGATCTCTGCTCTGAGTCACTCCAAGTTTGAAGCTCTTGTTCATCATGAGGTTGTGAAGGGTTTCTCTTTATTTTCTCAGCATTTTCAGCTGGAGCTCGAGGTCTTAAAATACTCCTAAAACAAAAGGTGAAATAGAAACAACCTCACCTTGAGCACTGGGATTGGGTGTTGGATATTTGTCTGTGTCCTTACTGTGATACTTACCCTGCATTGCTTTGGGAGCTGAGCTCAGGCAGCTCAAATTTGAAGCTGGATGGGTTAAAGTGACCAATTCTTTTTGTTTTGTACACTTGAGGAGCTGCAGGGCGTTTGCAGATGGTGAACCTGGGGACTTGGGCTGCTTTTGCTGATTTATATTGCCCATGGCAGGTGCTGTGTGTGCCCAGGGAAGTGTCCCCTGCTCTTGCATGCCATCATTTCCCTTGTTTTTCCTGGATGATCCAGTGGTTGGGCTTGGCAGCAGAATCAAGGGAAATATCCCAACACTGCCATGATCATCTACAGCAGGGCTAAATTCTTTTTTATCATCTAATCCAGTTTCTTCCTGGGCTAATCATAACAAGAAAATAATTCATGTCCTTCAAATATTACAGTGATGACCAAGGGCAGAATTTCTCCTGGAACTCTTGTCCTTGACAATTTTCAGCTGGCTTTTAATTGACAATGTTCTATAATTTACAAGAGAATTTTTGGATGCCTTTGTGTTCCCTTCCTCCTTTCATAACCTGTCCTCAGAGACAAACCCACAAGGGTGTGAAAAAAAAGCCTTGAGAGGCAGAGATTGTTTTGGTGACAGCTTGAGTCACTTGGGTGGCTGCAGAGGTGATCTCTGCACTGATGAGCAGGGTTGTAATGCCTCTGTGGTGAATTCTGAGCTCCTTTTGGGTGGACTGAGAAGGAAGAAGCTGAGGGTGACAGCTGCCCACCCCCTGATCCCACAGCCTGTGGGAATGAAGGGATGGGGAGGTACCTGCCAGCTAAACTGGGATCTCACCTTGCACACACCTGGGAGGTGTGGAGCTCACAGCCCTCTGCCTTTTGGGATTCAGGGGCTCACCTTCAAAAGTGTCACACGGCCAGGATTGGCTGGGAGATGTCCCCTAGGTCGGTGGAATGGTTCATGTTCCATCCCATTATTGGGTTTTGTTCCAGGAGGATTTAAGTAGTTCCTTTTCCATAGTTTTGAGCTCCCTGTTACAAACTGTGTGGGACAAGTGTGGGCTAAAAGCCAAGAAATTTTTGGCTGTTGAGAATTTTGAGCTTTTTGGGGCCATCAGAGAGCCTGCAGCACTTGCTCCAGAATTTCCCATCCCTTTGGGATGAGTCTTGCCTTCTGTCATTCCCAGTTGTCCACGTGGCTTTAAAAAAAAGCAGAGAACAGAACTGACCTTCTCCATATCTGTGTCCTCCTCCAGCTGCCTCGTGGCTGGGATTTGGGGGTTTTTGTGGTTAGTGCTGTTACACTGAGGGTTTTAAGGAGCTCCTGTCCAGTGTTTGGAGCTCATTTAGAACCAGATTTCATGGAAGAGTGATTCCTTACGGATACAAGACAAATCTTGGGGCAGCATTTGGGATGAGCAGGACACTGGGAGCATTTCCAGGAGAGGAGGATGCAGCAGAACTGCTCAGGGAGCCTGGGTGGGCAAGAACAAAACCCAGGAGCTGACAAAGGAGCAAAGGACAAAACAGGAATTAGTGTGGAGAGGGCCAAGATCCTGCTGCCCTTTGCAGCTCAATTGGAAGAGCCTGGATGTGATGCAGTAGGTGACACAAAGTCAGTGTGGGGAGGCAGTGGGGACAATAGATGAGATGACTTTGCTGAGATCCTTTGCAGTTGAACCATCAAGAAAAGTTTCCCTTTGAACTTCACGTTAAAAATGCAGTAACCTCTGTCTCTGTTATGAGCTGCTGTTCCCTTTTAGGTTGCTCATTAATCTTCCTGAATCCCAGACCACAGCAAGATCTGCATTTGGATTTTTATATATATATATTTATTTTTTTTATTCCTTTTAAAGAGAAATACAATTTAATTGTTCAATCAGGTTAGTGGAAAGCAGGCATGTGACACTCTGTCTTCTGTGAACACTGCACAGTTTCTGTTCCCAACAGCCTTATCCACAGGGATGATTTTTCAGTGGCAGCAGGGGGAGGGTGACTTGTTAGGGAATCTTTTTTCCTGAAAAGATCTTCAAAGAAACATATGCATGAAAAGAAAGGAATTTATAAAAGTTTAGCTCACGCTAACTTTTCGACATAAGAATTTAATTTAAATAGCCTTAAAAACGTGTGAAGATCAGAGTGATGCTTTGTCATTAACCCCTTTGATTTGGACTGAAATAGTGCAGAGCATGAGGCTCACATTATCCCTCAGTGGGAGAAAGGGACCTGCTGCAAGTGGTTTAGAGCTGGAATTCTTCTGTCTCATTCCACTGAAATTGCAGGAGAAAGACTTTGGCCAAGTGTTTTTCCCTTGAAGTTGGCCACACAAGTTCTCTGACAACTGTCATTTAAAAAATAAAGGTGGGGGTGAATACAGAAGTGAAATATTTCCTTCTGGAGTGGTACAGTCTGGGGAGAGCTGGGGGTGCTCACCTGGAGAAGGGAAGGCCAACCCAAACCAATCTGGGATTTTAGGAACCTTCCAGGTTGCTCATCTCTGGCAAAGGATGGCGAATGTGACAGTAAAACAAAGCTCTGGTACAATAACACAATAAATTATAGTGGATCATTTTTAGAATTAAAAATCCACTGATTTTTTTTTTTTTTTCCTGCTGGCTGGGTGATAAATGGAAAGCCTTGAATAGCCCTCAGACACAAATCTAAATTTGGGAAGTGAATTTTTGTTACTCCTCACTCTACTGCTCATCCACTCTCCACCCAAGCCTGAAAAATTCCTTACCATAAGGTTTTAAGCAATTAAAGAAAAACAACGAGAAACTCTGCTAATTAAGATTTTGATGCCAAGAAATAGCAGCAGAGGCACGGAGGATCTGCTATGACAAGGGCACCATGTAAGGCCAGGTCCAGGGAAAATGCTGTTATTTGTAGGTGCCTTGTTCCATTTGGATTCACCCAAGGGCTGCCTCAGGGAGCCAGCTGTGCTCGGCAGTGACAGAAACCAAAGCTGACATTTGGGATAATGAAAATTCGGTTCAGCACCTCTGCGAGATGTGGATGATAATGTGTTGTCAGTCAGAGGGGCTGGGGAGGGGGAGAAGGAACAGGATTCATGTCTGGTTAAAGAGGATGTGGTGACAAGTGGCCTGTGCTGGTTTAAAAAATATTCCTTAAAGAAGGATGGGGAATAAACCAGCGCAAAAATCAGCTGAGGAGGGGGAGCCGATGTGATATCCCGAATTTCCTGTCACACCACTGCTTTTGTCTCATGATGAGCAGGATCACAGTTGGCTTTGAGCTTGGGCAGGGCTGGGGGAGAAGGCAGAGCAGGGATTTTCTGGGTTTTGCCAGCTCTGAAGCAATCAGCTCCCCCAGCCCTGCAAAGCCACTCCTGATTTCCTCGGCGTGTGTTTGTCCCGGTGTAGCGGATTAGAGACACGGCCTCTTCAAAGGCTGCCCAATCAAGGAGGGGTTATTAAAACCAGGCTGCTTTATGACTGAGAATTAATTAGAGCAGCATTTTCATGCAAAACATCCAATTTTTTGATTAGCAATGGAGCGGGGTTGCAATTAACACTCGAGGAAGCTTGAATTTCCAGCGTTTTGATTCTCAGGAAATGAGATTATCAAACTGGGGTCAGGCCCTTGACAGCAAAAGGGGGATTATGTGTAAGAAAATCGTTTGTTTCTTGATTTTTCCTCAGAGATTGTTACTAAAGCTACAACAGTTCAGAGGGAGATACCTAAAAAAAGGAGGCAGGAGGGTCCCTTTGCTTTGTCAGTGCAAAGAGCTCCTGGTGTTGGGGAGAGCACTTTCGCCATTTCATCTACAGCAACAGGTTCCCATTGCTGGGTGGGGTCAGCCCTCCTTTTCCCATCCATGTGAGTTTGTTTTCTTCCTTTTCAACGATGTTTTTGATCCCTTCCAGGTGTCTAAATGTGTGTATTGCTGCTTATTAAAGGCTGACCTCAGCCAGCAGTGGAGTCTGTGAAAAAGGATCAGGGCATCTCTGGTTAATCCTGGAGAACATTTAGGGGGGTTGAATTTCCCACTTAATTCTTGTCACTCCTCAGGGAGAGGGGAGGTGTTGAAAGTCAGGCTTGGGCTGTGAAATCTCTGCTTTGTGTGGGGGAATTTGAGCAAGGTAAGGCAGGACAAGGGATTTTGGTGTCAGGGCAATATTTGGTGTCGGTGAGCACTGGAATGTCACTGTCATGGAATGGTTTGGATTGGAAAGGACCTTAAAGATCACCCAGCTCCATCCCCATTGCCATGGCAGGGACACCTCCCACTGTCCCAGGCTGCTCCAAGCCCCAGTGTCCAGCCTGGCCTTGGACATTCCAGGGATCCAGGGGCAGCCACAGCTGCTCTGGGCCTCCCCACCTGGGTCTTGACCTCAGGCTCCTCTTTCTTTAATCTTTAACCCTTGCACTGTTCTCACTTCAGAGCCCAAACACCCCTCAGGTGCCACATGGTCCTTTTGGGACAGGAAAACCAAAAATAGGGGCATCAAGGTAGTGTGTGATGAGAGGAGCTTCTCAGAGATGGAGAATCCATGCTGGAATAGTGCCTCAGGTTTTAGGTTTTGTATTTTTCACATTCTGTGCTACTGTAGTGTGTGGGACTGGGCTTCACATTATGGGATGGTGAGCTCTGTGCACAGAGCAGGGAGACAAAACAATTCCTGCTCCAGCTGGGCACCAAGGACAAATGATCCAAATCTCAGCCCAGGAGCACAAACCCCGTGGGCTGGAGAGAGAAAAGCAAGCAGGATGGGAGTGCAGGGGCTGAGCTGGAATTGGACACTGAACTGCAATGTGCACATGGAGCAGAGCTGATCCCAGGGAGAGACCCCGGGAGCGCTCGTGCATTTTGGGACCATTTGGGTTCATCTTGGGGGCAGCCCTGGCTGGGCTCTTGTGCTGCCCCAGGGGCATCCATGCAGGAGATCCTTTCAATCCATCCCTGCTTTATTCTGTAACTCTGCCCAGCCTCTGTCCTAGGTTAGCCCTCACAGGGCATCAGAATCAGCTTTGATTGTTGTTGCCAGCCTGGATTCTCTATCCTCACAACTCTCCCACATCTGCCATGCTTCTCTCCCCTGTTGATGGGAGGAAGCACCATCCTCCTTGTATGAAAATCCCAGAAATACTCCACTTTCACTCATTCTGCTGGAAGCTGCTCCAGCAGGACTGGTTGGGTTGTGTTGTTACAGTTGGGACTCGCTGTGTCCCAGAGCCTTGTTTGCAAAGCAATCCTTGATTTTCAAGGCACTTATTTACAGCTGTTTTCCAGCTTTGAATCTGGATTACTGAAGCATTTGAGGGCTTTGTGGTGAATTTACAAAGACAACATGGAATTATCTTGTATTATGCAGATTAGAACAGAATAGGTGGAGAATGTTTATTCCTGTGAACAGTAATACTCTGCTTTATATCAATTACTGGAGTTTTTTCCAGGAGGAGCGAGCTTTTGGAAGTACTGAGCCATGGAATTTATGCTTTTGCCTAAATGTCAGTAGTGAGCCATTTATTCAAACACCATGGAGTTAGGCTGTGAAATGAGGAATAAAATATCCATGGGAGTTCAGCTCAGCTGGGTCACTATTCAACCTGGATGTTGATCAGTTAATCCTGATTTTTTTGGGATCTTGAGTCATCATGCTGGCCAAAACTGCAATACATTTTTTTTTCTACACAGTGTTGTGAAGAGATTTATACTATATATATACACACAAAATATATTTGGACTTTGATCCTTGTGGCTCCCTTCCAACTGAGGATATTCTATGATTCCATCTTCTTTCTAGGGTAATTAATTGCTATGTTGGCATTGTATATTTTTTTCTTTTGTTTCTTCTGGCCTTTTTGACAGTGTAGAGTCCTGAGATGCTCATGGATGTTTATGTTTTCTATTGAAATCTTGCTGACATTTGAATTTTTCATCAAATTCTTTTTTTCATATTGATGTTTCTCCACATTTTTGCGGGTCAAATTTCTTTGTTTTCACCAGCTTGCTTAGCAAGGCTTTGATAAATACATTGCTGAAACATTCCTTTTCTTTCTCCCATTTGATGGTGTGTATAATCCTAATTTAAAAAACAGCCCAATGCAATTATCTGTGGGGGCTGAGCCACTTTCTTGCCTCTTCTGCAAATTTTATCCCTTTCAAGCTGAGACTTCTCCAGGAAGTAATTCCACATCACAGGGGATGGCAAATTCCAGCAGAGACCTTCAGGGTGAGCGTGGAGGGAGCTGCTGCTGCTCTTGTACCTGTTCAGGGGGTAAAGAAGTGTTTAATCTCTGGCCCTGTCATTCTGCTGCCTCTAATCTGTGTCTGAAATCCCTTCAAAAGGCGACACCATTGTTTTTCAAGGAGCATAACAAATGCACCCCAGACAGCTGTATTAGCATTTGGGGTTTTTTCCTCACAGCCAAGAGGTTTTTATCTTAATAACGTTGAAATGGAACTTTACAGTGGCAGAGGAGTGAGCAGGCTCAGAAAACTCTGCTTTTAAAGAGGGCTGAAGCCATTTAGGTGAGCATGAATTAACATTTCCCTCGTCTTGTAAAGGTCAGCCTTTAATTGAGATTCACCACGCTCAGCCCAAAGCCCGGGTTGCAGAGCCCTCTCTCCAAAAAGGAGGCACAAATTGGCAGCATAATCTCATCAGAGGCTGAGGTTAGGTGGTAATAAATCACTCAATTCACAGAGAACGAGGCTGCCACGGAGCACAAAACACGCCAGATGCTCCAAAGACTTTTGTGGCTTCGAGTTGGAATAACAGTTGGAGAATCTGTAGATGTCTTGAGTTTTTTTCCTAATAAGGAAGAACTGTTGGGGAGAAAGTAATTTTTACCTAATTAAATGATTAAAATGCTGCACGTTTGGTTTAATGTTGGTTGTTATCCATTTTACACACGCAGGAGTTGGAGGTGTTGCTCTCCTGTGTTTCCATGTGTGTATCATAGATCGGAAATTATTGCCAAAAAAAAAAAGGCAACAGCTTTCATGGATCCATTATTCCCTGCCTTTTGTGAGGAGATAAATGTGTGCTGAGGAGGTGATTCTCTTCTGCAGGATGAAGATGGAACTTTAATCCATGAAGGGATGTGATTTAGGGGTCTGAAGATACAAAAGCTGCCAAATTCTCAAGGGCTCTGTGGGCCAAGTGCATCAATTGCTGTTGGAGTTCTTGTTTAATATATCATGGAATAATGTGTTAGAACACCTTGTTATCAAAACATGGAAATATGGATGTTTTCCAGGTGAGGAGAGTTTCCTTGAATGGGGTTTTACATCCAGTAATAATGTGAGGAGATGGGCAGGGGAAAGGGTGTTTTTATGGAGGCTGAGGGTGGAGAAAAGGAATATCTGTGAGAATCATGGAATCAGAGACTGGTTTGGGTTGGAAGGGACCTTAAAATCATCCAGTGCCACCCCTGCCATGAGCAGGGACACCTTCCACCCTCCCAGGGTGCTCCAAGCCCCATCCAGCCTGGCCTTGGACATTTCCAGGGATCCAGGGGCAGCCACAGCTTCTGTGGCAGCCTGTGCCAGGGCCTCACCACCCTCATGGGGAAGATTTTTTTTCCCTGAGCTTTGAATCCTCCTGATACTTAAAATGGGTTTTTAAATCTCTTATCTCCTGGATTTTTGTTGGTTTTGAAGCTTGAGTGGAATTGCCCGTTCCAGACTGGGTAGTTCCCTATGATGGTTTGGGATGGCATGATTAAAATTCTATTTATTGATTTATCAGGTGAAATAATAGAAGGCCATCATGTGCCTGTTGAGCCCATCTGTAAAGGGGCTCATTTTGGTGATTATTCCAATTTAACTGACCTGAGAGGTGTGAACTTGGATGCATTAATTGAAAAACTTTGGAATGGACCACCTAGCACTGGGAAAAGGGAACCTTCCTCTCCAGCTGGCCCTGAGTACCTCTCCAGCTGAATAATAATAATAATAATAATAATAAATGTGGGGAGTGGAGGCTCCATGGGATGATCCTTGTGGTCAGCTCCTTTGGGACATGGCCTGGGTGAATCCACATTCTTCTGCAAAGGGCAGGGCTGAGCTTTGGGATCCACTTGAGTTATTCCAGGCCTCAAAGGTTATTTCTGAACCTGATAAATTTGGTGGAGTTGTACATCTCAAAGTGATCAGAGCCAGCAGTTGGCTCCTGGAGGGATCTGGGCTGGCTGAAGCAGGAGGGAAAGGTGCCTTGCAAGGGTTCTAGGGCTGTTCTTTCCAAGGTAACTGTCACCAGAAAATGTGATTTTGGGCAAAATGAGAGACATTTCTCTGCCTCGGTTTCCCAGAGCATTTTTGAGTGTTAGGACTTCTCAGGAGTCCCAGGATTGTTGCCTTGACACAGCTTTTCTTCTGTGCATATTTCCTCTCTCCTAAAATTCTGAGGCCGCTCTTTCCTTATGACAAAGGGTCTCTTTTCATCAGCGGGTTCAGAGTTTCAGCAAATGTCTGGTGCTGTCACAGAGTCCTTGGGTTTTGTGGCGACCAGGATCTCATTAATTGGCTCAGTTTGGGAGAGGAGTGTTCCTGTGAAGCCTCTTCCCCAAGAATTAATTTGGTTATACACCAGGCAGAGATTGGTCACCCTGTATACTCATTAATGTGCCACATTTTTGTGCTTTGCTAAAGCAAAGAGGACAGGGAAGGGTGTTCCATGTTCCAAGTGGTGTTTGCATTCCCCACATCAATGTGCACACCAGGCCTGCATTTAAATTCATGTTCTGGATATCAATTTCCCAAATTTTCCCGCTTCCCTTGCCAGTCTTTTGAGCCTTGCAGTCACCACAAAGGCGGAGAAGTTGTTGAAACCAGATTTTTCTGTGTTTTCTCCACATAAAACTCATGCAGCTGCCTGCAGGAGGTTGTTCCAAGCGTGCTGGAGAAAGCCAGACTGATTCATTTTCCTCGAAACATCGGGTGCAGCAAATCCTCACCGCAGATCTCATTAGTGTTTTCATATCTCATTGTAATTACTTAATAATATAATACCAAAGCCTTGCTGCTCAGTAGCTGGATTTTTACATAATATCAAAAAATCCTGTAAGTGATTGGGGGCCTCGAGTACATCTGTGCTCCTCTTTGGGGATTTTAATTGCACTGATCGTGGGGTTGTGTTTGACTTAATTGTCATCAGGAGTTGTTGGATGAGCTCCCTCCAAGCCCTGCATTCACTGCACCTCAATGGCATCGAGGAATGGGATTTTTGTGGGAACAAATGGCACTTCCTTTGTCTACTTAATGAATGTGGAAGTGATTTCAAACGGCCTCTTCCCTCACACAGGGAGGACTCACATATGGAAAGACTTCCAAAATGGGGGATGTGTTCGTGTGATGGGGTAAAGCTGTAATTCCAATAAAAAGTGGTTTACAGCACTCAGGGCTGTGCTCTCAGCAGGGGGAGATGGCAATTTGGCCTGACCCCAGGGTGAGGAGGGATGTGCCCAGTGGGTGGCTGTACAGAAATCAGTGTGGGCACCTTTTTAGCTGCTGTGGAAATGTGAGGATTTACCTAGAGTTGCCTTCAAGTTATTAGAACTGTAAGCAGATGAAATTTCAAGTCTTAAAGAGTTCAGGAGCTGTGATGTGAAATGGAATCATAAACTTGGAAAAGCCCTCAAAGGTCGTCACATCCAAGTGTTCCTCCAGAACTGCCAAAGCCACCAAGGTGCTGAAGGGCCTGGAACATCTCCATGCCCAGGGGAGGCTGAGGGAGCTGGGGCTGCTCAGGGCAGGAGGACACAGCTGAGGGAGCCCATCCATGGGGATCCATGGCCAGGCTCTAGATGTGCTCGAGCATCTGAATGTCATTCCCAAGCTGAGGGGCCCAGCCCTGAGCAGAGCCCAGAGGGGCTGGAGTCTCCTCCCTGGGGACATTCCAGAGGCACCTGGATGCTGCCCTGTGCCCTGGGATGGCCATGCTGGAGTAGGGAGTGGGACCAGTGACCCACTGGGGTCCTTTCCAACCTCAGCCATCCTGGGATTCCATCTCTGGAATAACAGGCTGTGCTGTTCTGTGCATTGTTCCCATCTTTATTATTTCTCTGGGACTTAATTTGTAAGTGAAGCATTTTGGTGCAGAACACAAAAATAATTCACCACCACCACCAACTTCTTACATGATTCCTCTCTCTGACTTAAACCAACCTCAAGATATTCCTAACTTCAACTTTCACGTTAAAATGAGGATAAAAATTAATTCTTTGCAATCTTTACTTCCTAATTAGTTCCCTGGAAGAGGGAAGTGCTTGGAACTCTATTAATGGTCGTGGCTGGGGCAAGTGTGTAAAAAGGAGATGATGCTTTGCAAAATGAATTTCCATGTAAATATCTGACACTTAATTTGTGTCTCTTAACCCTAATTGAGGAATTTGGTGGGGCTTTTGGTATTTTATGAATCTGGGGGGAAAAAATGCCTCAACAAAAGGCCCTTTCTTGCTTGATAAGTGAAGAAACCAAATGTTTGTTCATAGGTGTGATTAGGAGCCTGGGTGCGCTCCTCTCACAAACACCTCAGGTCTCGCTTGGAGTTTCAATGGACCAGTTTGGCATTATTCCATCAATCCCAGCAAAACTTCTCTCTGCTGTCCCATTGTCTCTGTCATTATATCCTGCCTTGCTGCTGGAATATTCTCCCAGAGCCTCTCTGGAAAATAGAATAGAGTATTACAGAGAAAAGCCAGGGGTGGGGTTTATTAAAATATTTATAGCTCATTATCATTCTTGTTGTTTCAACAACTCATTTTGTGTATAGAAGTTTATGTAATTGATTTTATTGGTTTTTCCATGATTCTTTATCAGAGCCTACGGTTTTATCCAGAATTTTTGACCAGTTAACACATTTGTGTGTCTGAACTCTTCACACCATGGGGCTTTGTGTTTTCATTGGCGTGGGGATTTTGGGGTGGGGGTATCCTGAGCCACTGGACTGGGTAAAAATGCTCCTGTGCCACCTGCACACCTAGATCCACATGGTCTCCTGCAGCTACGAAATGTTTGTGTCTCTAAAGGCTTTATTTTTATGAGTTTTGTTACTGGAGGATCCAATTTAGAAATTTAACAAAAAGTCACCTGCTGGAGCTTGGCCTTTACCTTTGTATGACAAAAGATGCTTTTCCTGTTTCAGGTGCTGCAGCTACAAAGCAGAAAGGGGAGAATAACTTTATTTTTCCTTCTGTTGAGTGGTTATAGAGGTCTGAAATACAGAGATAAATCCTGCTTGGGGCAGGAAAAAATATGGCATCTCTTGTCCGGGAACTTGAGGAGCAAATCCTCCATTCCCAGTTAAAAGTTGCTACGAAGAGGGAGATGAAGGAGTTCCAGGATTCAGAATTGTGTCCTTCTCTGCCTCTGCTTTGACTCCTTTGGAAAACAGGAGTCCTTGCATGGAAAACTTGGTAAAATAGTAAAAAATTATTTGTAGTAGTTCAACGCCATCTGTCATGAAGGAGTGGTTTTTGCTCATTCAAAGAATCACCATCAGAGGTATCAACCCAAAATGATACAATCTGAATTCATAAAAATGGGAATGGACATTTAGGGTTTACTCTTGTGCTCTGGATGAAACAGCTGAAGGGAAATGGAGTTAGAATCGATTTGGAATGATTTCCACAGAGACCAAAAGGACAAGGCAGACCCTCCCAGTGGACAACAGTTTAAGGGAATTGAGTGTGGATCTCATTAGGATGGATTTAACACACTGCCAGCAAATTCCTGAGGGTTTGCTGTGGATAGGGGATCTCTGCCATGGGTGAGGATGTATTGTATTTGTGGGGTGCCCTCGTGGCAGGGAGGAATGATGGATCTGACTCCATGTTCTCAGAAGGCTAATTTATTATTTTATCATACTATATTATATTAAAGAATACTAAACTATACTAAAGAATGCACGTTATTAACACTTCAACATTAACAGAATGTGTGAAAGGATTTTTCAGAAAATGTGAATGCCACAAGGATGGATCTGTCCCAGGGAAAGAATTCCCAGCCTTGAGAGACATCTCAAGGGAATTTTGAAGCCTTTGGAGTGTGGTAGGTAAAGCTTCATCCTCTGTCCAAGGTGCTATTTCTGATACCTCCTCTTTTATTGACTCTGTTCACATTCTCCTCAGCCAGGAGTGATTAAAACCAAGTTAATTGGAATATTATGTTCTCCTGGTTTAATAGTGCACTGTGAACCTACTAGTAAAAGCCTGAAGAAAATAGATTTTAGTTGAAAATTTTTTATTTCTTTTCTATTTTTTAATCCCATGCTATAATAGCACAATCCCTATCACTAAACAAAAAAAATCTTAAAATGTAATTAGTGTAATTTATCCAGGGGACACTTGATTTCCCTGCTTTTCATTAGTAAAACTCAGTCCCAGGCTGCCTTTCTGGCCTGGTTTAGTAATTGAATCTGATCTCTCAGGGCTAGACAAATCTGCTTTAGGTGGGAACCACAATGATTGTGTTTGTTTTTTTTTTTTTTCATGTTGTTTGTTAACTCTACATTTAGTAGCTACAGAAAATCAGAAAGAGAACCATAGTAAAACTCAGTCCCAGGCTGCCTTTCTGGCCTGGTTTAGTAATTGAATCTGATCTCTCAGGGCTAGACAAATCTGCTTTAGGTGGGAACCACAATGATTGTGTTTGTTTTTTTTTTTTTTCATGTTGTTTGTTAACTCTACATTTAGTAGCTACAGAAAATCAGAGAGAGAACCATGGAAAGGTTTAGGTTGGAAGAGACCTTAAAGATCATCAAGTTCCAACCCCTGGCATGAGCAGGGAACCCATAAAATCACATAGAATTAAATCAAAGATGGAGAGTAGGAATTAATTTCCCTCCTTTCCCACTGGAGTAAAGGAAATCCACATCAATCCCAGCTGATTTCCTGTTTTTTCACTGGTCTGGGAGGTTTTCTTTGTAATGTTCTGAGCAAAGCCCTGTTGGGTTGCTGTGTTGGATGATGCATCAGCCAGTTCTTTCTCAGCTTGTAGGAAATCACTTGTGTTGGGGTACAGCCATAAATACCTTATTGCCAGGACCAAAAATACTTCATTTTATCTTTATTTTTTCAGTCTTTTCTGCCCTTACTGGATGTAGAAACTTCTGAATTAGTCCAAACCAAGCATAAACCATGTCTTGTGCACTGAGTCATTAAAACAAAGTTGGGCCAGACAATTGAATTAAATGTGGAGGAAGAAGATTTAAACCTCTTTCTCTCTGTTTTAATAGGAACTTGATGAAAATGACAGTGGATAAGCAAATTATAATACATTTGGATGAAGAAGTGGCAAGTTGGAGTGAGAGGTTGGGATGTCTGGATGGGAAGTTAATGATGCAGTTGTGAGGCAGAATGAGGGGATGGATGTGGTGGATGTAATACCAGGGAAATTAAGCAGGTTAATTCCAAGCCTTGCTGCAAGATTTCCATTACTCTGCACTCTGAGAGCAGATTATTACAGTTATTTAATGTGTTTAACCCACTTAATGTTTTTGGATTGTGCTTATGCAGAAAACCAGAGGATGGAAGTGTTTAAACCTCACTCTTTTTTTTTGCAGAAAAAGGGATTTTGTTTTTCATTTGGAAATAGCCACATATAGCACACTCAGTGTCCAGTTGCTGATGTTCCTGTGGAGAGCAGAGCAGGGTTTTAATTTGAAATATTTAATTGGAGAAAAGGGCTCTGCTTGGCTTCCAGACTGTTTTCCAGTGTGGTCTTTTTTATTTTATTTGTTGCTAAGCTTCCTCCTTTCCCTTTTCCCTCATTTCCTCCTTTCCCCCAAGAGTTTTCAGCCTGGAGAAAACTCCAGGGATAGCTCAGAGCCCCTTCCAGGGCCTCAGGGGGCTCCAGGAGAGCTGCAGAGGGACTTGGAGAAAGTGAACAAATCCTGAAAATTTGGATGCATACTTGAAGGTTTTGTTTCTTCACTAAAAGTGGAACTTGATTTTCAAAGTCACTTAATTGACCTATTTTGCTTAAAAATGCTTCCATTTCTCCTCAGTGTCTCAGAAATATCCCCAACCAGCTCTTAGGCTGGGATGTTTGTGTTCAGCTTGGGCTGAGCCCTCAAAATTTGGGAGGAAATAATTTTATTCCAGTTGTAGTGCCTGATCTTTTAAGAAATACAGGGACAGGCTCTGAATTTCCCTGGATGAAGGCATTGAGTGGTCAAGTCTTTCATGCAGCTTCATGTCCTGGAGGTCTCACTGTTTTTTGAGGACCCAGAAGTTGTTGGGATTGATAGACTTTGGAGACTGGGGAACCTCAATAAATAGAATTGCATCTGCCTTGCTTTCTGTAGAAATTTGCTCAAAATCCAGGGTAATGCTACAACTGTTTTAGGTAAAAAGTTTTATATAAAACACATAAATATGCTTTTAGTAAGTTTTTGTCAGCATTCACAAGGGAGAAGTGGAGACAGCAGAAAAATAGGTATTTTTTAAATTGATGTTTTGGGAAAGAAATAGGTATTTGGGGGCAAGAAATAGGTACTTCAGGGCAAAAAATTAATATTTTAGAGCAGGGGAGGAGAAGAGGAGGCTGCTGGGCTGGCAGGTCGTGGAGCACAAGCCTTTCACGGCAAGAAATGGGTACTTTTGGGCAAGAAATGGGTACTTTTGGGCAAGAAATGGGTATTTAGAGCAGAGGAGGAGAAGAGGATGTTGCTGGGCTGGCAGGTCATGGAGCACAAGCCTTTCACACTTGTGGTGTCTGTTCTGCTCTTCCCTAAAAGTGCTCTTAGGCAGAACCAGATTTCTTCCCACAACGTGGGTTTCAGATTAAATGGAGTGGATATTGCTGTTAGAGGTTACTCAGGAAAACTGATCAAGAAATTATCTGTATTCACAGCTAATTAAGTCAGGAGGCAGAGATGGTTTAGATGGCAGCAACACAGGTGCCTGCCTTGGTCTGGAATGATTTTGGGTGTGCCCTGAACCATCTCCAGGAGCACCTGAACTATTTAGGAATAACCTGATCCATGGAGGTGGATTAGGAATAACCTCATCCGTGGAGATGGATTAGGAACCTGCAGGTGTGCTGTGCTCCCAGTCCATAATCCTAAACTGACACTTGGATTCAGTGCTTCAGCATGATCTTGGCTCTTCTCCACACCACAAATTAAAGGTGTTTGGGTTTTTTAGGGTTTTTAACATGAGATGGTTAGTTCTGGGCTTTGACAGAGAAATCCTCTGCTTTTTGAGCACAGCTGCTGCTGTTGGGTGAAGGTTTTCACAGATCAAACTAGCTGTGCAGAATTATTTCCCCAGTGAGACCAAGGCACCTCCATGCTTTCAGCCCTGCTCGGAAATTTCAGTGTATTGGAGAAGGGAAATGCTATTTAAAAAATAATAAATCTGTTCCTTGACAGGACTAGCAAATGTGCCTGGTTTCTGAGAAGCAAGAGCTGTGTGTATTTACTTGGACCTTTTCTATTTGGTGCCTGCTTCTGACATTCTGGACATTTATGGATGCATTTGCTTTGTCTGGCTTTCTGAGGAGGAAGCCATCTGGTACTGTCAGTGTTATTGGATCACCCTTCCAAAAAGAAAAGGAGATTTTGCTTTTCATCCTGCATTTGAAATAGCTCATTAATTAAAAATAAACTTATTGAGAGACATAATACATTAAAAATATATATAAATATATATTGGGAAACGTGATGCATTAGGCTGTGCACTTATCATGGATTGTGCAGGGGAGGGCACAAGCCAAGGAGAGAAGTTCAAACCTCACTTGGCAGCAAAATCAGACCATGAAGTCCTGTAAAAAACACTGCACATAAGCAGTGCTGGGGACAGAGGGAGGGAAGGGGAGGCAAAGCTTTCCCTCAATTCCCTGCACTTCATGCTGGAGTTGAGCATCATTTCCAAGCAAAGGGCAAAACCCCAAACGTCTTCATCTTGTGTTTCTGACTTTCCTGGTGGGTCCTTCTCAGCTGGTTGCCTCGACAGCTTCTCCTCAACCTGATAAATGAGGGTTGCATTGTTTTTATTACCCTCAATATGTTGTCTACTGTGCTGTTAATGCTCAGTGGCAGGAGAAATTCCTGCTCAAGCTCATGCAGGGAATCGCTGAAGTATCCAAGAGGCCTCAGAAGCAGATGTGAAGGATCTGATTTTCTCTGCTTGTTAACTCATATACAGAAGATTAAAATGAATCTTTTTTGCTTCACAAATTCTTGAGGGTGAGGCCGTGGGTTCATCCTGACAGCTGGCAGAGAGTCCTTAATGGAATTATGAGCCAGGCTGCTGCAGCATCTCTCCCCTTCCTCCTCCAGGGCCACGTGCAGGGCAACGAGGTGTGAAAATTGGGAAAATTCCTCCTGTCCTCATCTGGGAGCAGCACACTCCTTCAGAGAGGAGATGTTTTATACCTTTCTTCCAGGATTTACGTGAGCAGCGGGACACGTTTTATAGCAAGCCCTGCCTTGTTTTTCTCCCTTGTGGTTTTTCCCGTTTGGGATGCATCTTGTCCTGGTAACCTGAGGAAGTGCTGACTCCACAAGCCCTAGTGAGGCTTTATCTGAGACTAGAACTTCTTTGTCATGTTCAGCCTTATCATGAGGGCTCTTTTTGCCACCATCTTTTGTCCCTTTATCTCCCAACTCGCGCAGTTGGGAGGAAAAAGTATGGTCAACCATATTTCCTCCTGAGGGAGAGAGCTGATGCCGTTTCCCTGTTGTCCTTTTGATGCTTTGTTGGGACTACCTAAAAACAGAGGCCGGGCAAAATTAAGGGAATAAAATGTGAGTATATTTATTTTTATATAATGTATATCTTTTTATATGTACAATTTATTTTTTTTCCAAGGCCAGGCTTGGAGCACCCTGGGATAGTGGAAGGTGTCCCTGCCCCTGCAGGGGGTGGCGCTGGATGATTTTTAAGGTCCCTTCCAACCCACACCATTCTGAGATTCCATGAATCCCATCACCAACCTCTAGGAAACATTTCCCAGCTTTGGGCAGTAGTTTGATTTTTTTGGCCACACAGATGTCATAGGAGAGGGAAGACTTCTGACTCCAGTGGTGGAAAAACAAACCAAGTGAAATTGTCTGCTCTTTCAGACCTGACTGATGGCAGAGTTTAAATTTCAGGTGTGTATCGTGCCCTCAACACCTGAGTGTATATATTTAAAAAAAATGAACCTATTCAGTTGGTAAACAATGTTTAGGAGGAAAAAAAAAAAAAGCTGCTTCATTGATGTGTTCTGTGTATTTGTATCTTTGCATTGTGTACTCCTGTGTTCTGGGACTGCTGGAGAAGGTCTTGAATGCAGGGAGCACAAGTCTAATTATTTTGTTCACTAGAGGCAATAATTGGCTTGTTCAGAAGTAATGAGATAACTCAGATGTAAATTCGTTTTGGAGAGGGGGAATTTTAATAATGGATAATCTAGGAAATTATATCATGAATGAAAGAATATTTCTGTTTATAAAAGGAACAAGTAGTGTAACTACAGAAGGTTGGGGCCATTTCAGCTCATTCACAGCTGGAAGGAAAATCTGGGTGATTGCTGTTGACTCCTGTGTGAGCTGGCTGCTCTGAGCTGGTGCAGAGGGGTTTGAACAAGGCTCTTATCCTGTGAGTATTTCCAGCATTCAGGAACTTCCCTATGGAGAGAGTTTAAGAGATGAACTGAATGGTGAAATACATGAGGGGCCACTGTAAGTGTAAACCTTATGAACATGTTCTGGTGAATAGAATCCAGACTTGAGCAGTTGTATCTTGATGTTTTTCCTTAATTTTTTTCCTTAGCATTCCTCAGAACATCCTTCAGGCAGTTTTGCTGAGCCAGTGTGTGTTTCCCTATACAAACAGGGTTTGCTGTTTGCTGTTACAGCTCTGATTTTGAAAGGCTGGTCTTGGCTTATTCAGTGTCACAGCTTTATTTGCCTGATTCTCAAGCAGAAATGCTCGGTGCTGATTCACATCCAATGCTGGCTTCCTCTGGGGCTCCTGAGGAGTCTCCATGCCTTGGACTTTCAGCCTTGGCTTAGTGAGCTTTGCTCTGGTGGATGGTGTGGAACAAGATGATCTTTACAGTTCTTTCCAACACAAAACATCCTGAGACTGTTGATGCCTTGAGAAGGCTGAGCTAGGACAGAGACTAGATGGAGTTCCAGAATAAAGCAGGGATGGATTGAAAGGATCTCCTCCATGGATGCCCCTCGGGCAGCACAAGAGCCCAGCCAGGGCTGCCCCCAAGATGAACCCAAATGGCCCCAAAATGCACGAGCGCTCCCGGGGTCTCTCCCTGGGATCAGCTCTGCTCCATGTGCACACTGCAGTTCAGTGTCCAATTCCAGCTCAGCCCCTGCACTCCCATCCTGCTTGTTTTTCTCTCTGCAGCCCACGGGCTTTGTGCTCCTGGGCTGAGATTTGGATCATTTGTCCTTGGTGCCCAGCTGGAGCAGGAATTGTTTTGTCTCCCTGCTCTGTGCACAGAGCTCGCCATCCCATAATATGAAGCCCAGACCCACACATTAAAGCAGCTCAGAATGTGAAAAATAGAAAAGCTAAACCCTGAGGCATCACCGTGAACCTGCTAAAGCAAAATGTTGGTGCCTGGTGGTGTCCCCAGGAGCTGTGAAGGTGAGGATGAGTTAGGTGGGCACTTCCTGCCCTCCACTTTGACTCTTTTGTCTGTGAACTGTCTTTGTGAATTCAGGGAGTTGAGCAGGGGGAAGATTTGAGATGCTGAACCTTGTTGAATGATCCTGGATTTAATCAGAGAATATTTGTTGGCTTTTTTAGCACCCTTCTGCTCCTCTCCCCTCACCTTGTCCTTTGTTTCACCCTCTCAGTTCTGTGTCAAGCCCTTCTGGTTGGTCCTGTGCTCAGGAACTGTGGCTAATTTTAATCAAGCCTGAACTGTCATTCCGGTTCATCAATGTCACATTAGCGTCATTTCTCTTCATCAATGTCACATTAACAGTAAACCCCAACTCCCTGATTATTAAAGTGGATGGAAATCACTGCTCTGTGTGTGGCCAAATAGCTGCTCATCAGCAGGGTGCTTGATGGGCCCTGATGGTTTCATTCAGGCCTTAATCAAGGACTCGCTGTTCTGCTGGGTCTGTCCTCGTGCTGTGGAGTCACATTAACACCTGCACACCCTCCCTGTTTCACATCTGGAACAGAAACCTGGATTTCAGCTGAAGCAGTGCTGGAATTAACAGCTTAAGCCCTCGGTGGTAATGAGACAGAATTAAGAATTGGTGTTTAAGACGGAATATTGGGAAGGTGGGGAGTCGTTAGGGAGGGAGGATGAACAAATGTGTTTAGGGCAGAGCACTGCCTCTTTATCCCTGGGATAAATCTTCACTGCCTCATTAACCTGGGTTTGTTTGATTATTTCCTCTGTTTCTTCCCTTTTCCCCGTGTTCTTTCCCTGAATCTCTTCCTTGCCCCATACCCACAAGTTTGTCCCAGTTTTGTCTGGTTGCAAATACAGACTGTTGGTTGTGCCTGAATTTGTGCAGGCTGATCCACACTTGGCTCTGAAGGTCCAAGGTAAAGCTTTGGGGTTTTAATCCACACTGACCTTTGTTACTTCTGTGGGCTCTGTTTGTCCTTTTGTTTTCTCTGTGAGCAGACAAAAACTTGCACATTTCAACAGATTGGGTGTTTTGACAGGAACGAACATGGGATGTGATTTTGGAAGCACAGATGATGCTCAGGTTGGAGCTAGGTGGTCTTTAAGGTCCCTTCCCAACTCAAATCATTCCATGAGGAGTGCAAAGCATCACCACAAAATCTTGTAGCTCTGTTATTCCTCAAATCATTCCGTGCTCTGTTGAATTCCATTGAGGTTTTTGCCTGCCTGTGTGACCCTTTATTAAAGAATAATTTGTTTTTCCCCAGTTGGCACAAAAGATCCCAGTCCAGTGCAAGGAGCATTTTGGTAATTCATTAGTAATTAGCTGAAATTGCAAGTTAACCAGTAGCATAACAGGAGAGGTGACAGGATGAAGCTGCTCAGGCACCAAATTAAATTCCTCTGATCCCTTAAGTTTCCCCACATTTAGAACACTATGCTAGAATTCCATACAAATATCCATGGATGTGTGAGCATTTCAGACTCAGTAAAGGAGTAAGATTTGAGCAAAGGGGTTTTGATGCATTTTCTGCACTCCAACCCAGGCTCTTTCTGCCTGAAACCCCTTTAGCTACTGAATTTCCAAGACATCTTTTCCCCAATTCCTGCCTCAGTTTCTGTGTGGAAAGAAAAAATTCTTTGCCAACAATTTTTGCCCAACTTTTAGTTGGTAATTGAGTCAGTCCTACCACAGACTTTGCTGGCATTAGACTTAATTAGTGCCAGCCTCGTTAAAGGGAAGCCAAAAGCCTGTCCTGTGGTGTTTGTCAGTGGCAGATCTGCTCTGTCAAGGGGAGTTACAGTTAACCTTTCACTGTATGGATGGCAGCTAAAAGGTGCTTCCATCCTCTTCAGCTGTCTCCAGGCTGGTTAAAGGTCAGCATTTTGCTTCTGGCACCAGGATCCTGCCAGGGCACTCTTGTTTTTCCAAGAGCCCACCTCACCCAGGGTCTGGTTTCCAAGCTACACCCTCAAAAGACAACCAAAAAGCAAATAAAATAAAGAAAATGCAGGTTCCATCTTAAAAACAACCCAGAGCACATGCTTTGGAAAGAACAAATTCCTGTGTGCGCTCTTCATTAGCGAGGCCTGGATTTAATTGGACTCCTTAAACCAAAAGCCCTGGTGGCTTCTTTACTCTGGTGCCACTTGTCAAAGAATCCATTTGTTAGGAAGAAGCTCTGCTCCTTGTTTCCTCCTGTACTTTTCTCTCATTGGGGTCTGTTTTTAGGATATATTATAAAAATCACATTCAAACACTGTTCTCGGGTGGGATTTGTCAGAGTTCAGCATCTCCTGCCTCTAAATTTTTCCCTCTGGAGGAGCAGCTGAATCAAAGCTCAGCTTTAGCAGCACTGGGTAGCTGGAAGAGAGGGAGAAAAGGGATGTTGGAAGGAGACCTGGGGGGTGGCAGAGCCTGTTTTATCCCCTGAAGATTCTGGAGCCATGGAAAGCCTTTGGACTCAAGATCCACAGTGCAAATTAACACAGAAGCTGCTTGCAGACCCAACTGGACTTTTAAAATCTGGATTTTTTTTTATCATCCACGTGGCCACAGCAGCATCTGAGGTGGAAACTTTACCCTGGAGGTCAGCAGATCCAAAGGCAGGTTATGAAGTTCATTTCTAGCTCTAAAATCAGCTGAGGTTTGGGTTTATCAGCAGCAATTTAAGGCTGTAGTGGGCTCTGGAAAGCATAAAAATCAGAGCAGCTGTGGGTAGGTGTAAAGGGTTTTCCTTTCTCAGTATCTTTCATGTTGTTAGAGCTGTGTGATAAATAATAGGATTATTGATGTATTGGTACATGGTTGTGTAAGGCTTTAATTAGCAAGGATCCTTTACAACTGATTTCAAACTCATTTATGGCTGGCATTGTGATACACTTTTTTATTTTGGCAAGCTGGATCTTGATAAAACTCAAATAATTTTGCCTTTTTTCAGTGATACCCACCTATGGTGGAAAAAACACCCATTTTTTGGGATCATTTATCAATGAATTGGTGCTGAGTTTTTCCTGGAACTGCCACACAGGGGAAATGAAAAGCAATGACACAATTTACAAACAAGAGTAATTTCAGCTGTTTATACACTATTACATCTCTGCTTCCCAAGGAAACTGCTGAAGGAACATTGTAAGTTTAAGAACAGCTTTATTTTTATAAACACTTCTTTTAATTGCTGAGCTGAAGTTGTGTTTATTACTGAAAACTCCCAAGGCTTTCTGCAAACAGTGCCATCTCGATTTAGTTATGTATTTTCATCCTCCTGGTTATGCTCTGTTTTTCTCATCTTTTCTTAAACTCATTTAGTCCCCAGGTTTCCACATATTATGGAAACCATCCCTGTTTGCCTGAGACCAATTCCAGCTTTCTAAGTGAACAATACTAAAAGTTAACGAAAGACTTTGTTCTTAAATACCATCCTCATGTAAGGCTTGGGAGTGTTACAGAAATATTCTTTTTTTTTTCAGTATAAGCCTTGTCTGAAGTATCTTAATCTTGATTTTCCAGAGTAATAAAAGGAGCAGAGAGGGATTTACCTCATAGATGTGCAGCACCAAAGGCTGTATTTTATAACCTGTTTTACCTTCCTTGGATATCCTGGAATGGTTTGGGTGGGAAGGGAATTTAAAGCTCATCCAGTCCATGGCAGGGACACCTATCCCAGGCTGCTCCAAGCCCTGTCCAACCTTTCCTTGGACACTTCCAGGGGCAGCCACAGCTTCTCTGGGAATTGTATTCCAGGGCATCCCCACCCTCCCAGCCAGGAATTCCTTCCTTTGGGAAGGCTCCTGCCTTCTCTGTCTTCCTTTTGCTTGAAGAATGATTTGCTTCCTTTTGCAAGAGGATTGAGCTTCATTCCACCTTGCAGTGATCCCCCCTCTCCTCCTGGTTTTGTCACTCATCCAGAATCCCAGTTTCCCAGCCAAGGATTAACCTGTATCCCATTTTGGGGAGGAGGAGGAGAAGAATCCAGCTCACCTTGCAATGGCACCTCCACTGCTAGAGGAGGATCCTGGATATCCCTGCTCCAGCCAGCACGGAGTGAATGTGAAAGGATGGACTCCCCTGGCTCTGCACTCCATTTCTGCAATTCCCTTTGAAACCTTTCCCAATGGATTCAGTAGGATTGTGACCTATTTTTGCTATTGCTGCCTTGAAAAATTCAAATGACGCTCAGTGAGTACTCTGGAGCTGTTTTATGGTCACTACAAAAAGCAGCTGTGGAAGGGGGAGTCAGCAGCTGGGGTGTGCTTTTCTGCCTCAGTCCTGTTCTGCTGTCCCAAATATGGTTTTTAGGGAGAAGCTGAATGTAACTCCTGTCTGTGGTTGGGTGAGAATATAGGATGATCCCAACTGTTCATTTTGGGACTGGTGAGAATTTCTTAAAGCTCAAGTGACCTGACAAATGAATGGTTTTTTCTTTTTCACTTCTTCTCCCCAGTCTCTCTCTAATCCTTTCAGCACATGCAGAAATGGATTTCTTGCAAAACTCTGACGGCACAGCGACCTGTGCTGTGATTCCTACCAAACACTCATTACCTTCTGTGTGAAACCCATTTCCCTAAATCCTGCCATTCCAACATCTTGATTTCCGAGTGCCTGTCCCACTTTTCTTTCTTTGCCATTAACAGGAATTTCTGAATACATCTCCTTGCAACAAATTAAACGAGGTTACAGCTTGGCACAAGAGCCTCAGCTCGCCTTTGTGTCTTCAATCTTTGAACTTTGGCTTTGTCCTTTTGCTTGTTGTTCCCTGAATGCTCTGGCACGAGGACAAAATTAAAAAGCACTTTAGCTGCTGCTGAATGGTGGGTGATGCTGAACCCTGGTCTTGAAATGGAAATTAAAGCCCCATCTTTTTTACATTCCCTTTCTTAAACAACAGGATATTGATCCGCTGGGTTGAAGCCTTTAAAAGAGCTGCTCTGTTATCTTTCCTCCTGGTTTATTTTTCTGGAGGAGCACGTTTCAGTTACCTCTGCGTTCAGCGGCCTGAAAGAACGTGGAGATCAGATTGAGGTTATTAGAGGGATAAATCCTGTGCTCCATTTGCTGCTTTCTTATCCTGCCTCATGCCACTGATAAAAGCGGCGGGATCTGAGGCCCAGCTTTGTCTGCAAGTTTTTTAACTGTGGGAAGGGCTCCTGTTAAATGTCTATTTGAGATTAAAGTCAGATGCATCAAAACCATTGATGTGTTAAGCCCGAGCGAGCTGAGTTCCTGTTTGGAGTTTCAATGTGTTGTAGTGCAGTTGGACACGGGTCTTTGTAGGGCCACTGTCCCAGCTCTTCCCTGCACTCATTTCCTGGGAGATGCTGCATAAGAACCGAGCTTGGACCTGTTTTGGGAGCAGTGGTGGCTTTGTAGTGTCTATTCTCAGCAGCAAGCCCCAGCTCTGGGTGGTAGTACCTGTGCAGTAGGTGCTCACTGCTGGCAGCACACTTGTCACCATCATATTTTCTGGAAAAATCCTCTTTGCCAAGGATTCTTCTCCTGGGAAGCTGAGAAGTCTCAAATTAAAAGAAAAACAATATCTCATTGCTTCTCCTGTGTTTTGCTGCTTTGGAATGTGTTTGGACATTGTTTACCAACAGGGGATTGTTTCATTGGTTTCTGCTGTGAATTGTTTTGATTCTTTGGCCAATTGGGGCCAGGCTGTGTTGGACTCTGAAGAGAGTCACGAGTTTTCATTATTGTCTTTTAGCCTTCTCTCTGTATTTTTTCTGTATTCTTTAGTATATTTTAGTATAGCATTCTTTAGTATAATATCATAAGATAATAAATTAGCCTTCTGAGAATGTAGAGTCAGATTCATCATTTCCTATATCAGGGGTCTCTGTAAATACAAGACATGTTCCAATCCACCTCAGTTCAGCTCCATCCCTTCTTCCCAACTCCAGAGATTTCAGGAAGGACTAAAAATTGGCTCCTCTGCACTCAGTGGCTCGCAGAGAACTTCTGCAGCATGAGTGGAAAATTCAGCTCGTGGAGGTCAGGCAGAAGGGGAGGCACTGCAGTGTCTTGGGGTTGTTCCATGATCCCATCCCAGGATTTGTCATTCCTGGGTGTGCTGCTGATGCCTGAGAGGCTGCCTGGAACAGAGGCTGGACAGAGCTAGAGAACAGAGAATTACTAAAGTCCTAAATAGATACACCCTGGGCAGTGCAGGAGCCTGGCAGAGGCAATGTTGGAGTTCTGGCTGCTGAGAATTTCAGACTTTCTGTGCTACCAGACACTGACCCCCAAGAGAACTCTGCATTGACCTGAGGCCGTGGAGAAGGCTTCCAAAATTCAATTATAGAACTGGGATTACAAGTATGTAGTTGGTTAGAAGTGTGTAATACCACAGGGTGGAAAACATGGAGTTTGGAGTTTTAGAATATAGTAATACATATAAAGCTAAGATGGAGGTTTTAGGGCAGTAGGTGGTCCTTCAGCTTCTTCTTCAGCTTCTTCTTCAGCTTCTTCTTCAGCTTCTTCTTCAGCTTCTTCTTCAGCTTCTTCTTCAGCTTCTTCTTCAGCTTCTTCTTCAGCTTCTTCTTCAGCTTCTCTATGGGTGTCAGTGGTATTTTGTGATGAGGGTTCCCAAGATTCATGGTGGTCAAGAGTTTTTTTGGCAGATATAAATTTGCTCTATATCAGGGGTTAATTGTCCAATTACAGCTTCAGGTGATGAAGTCACATTCCCCCAGTTTGCTTTGTCCTTTCTGGGCTGAGGCTGTGAGGTGTCCTTGGTTCTCAGGCCTGGATTGTTCTGTCTGCCCAAACTGTGAAGAGAGCTCACAAACTCTGCATGGAGTTCAGAGCTACACACTGACGCAGTACAGGAGCTGGAAATAGAAAAGCTAAAATTTAAGGCATCAGGAGAGGGGTGCAGCATCCTGGGGCTGTTCCACGATCCCAAGCCAGCGTTGCGTCGTTCCCGGCTGGCTGCCAGAGCAGATGGATCCCCATATGGACACTCGCTGGGGCTCTGCCACCTGTACTCAGGCTGGGCTTAGCCCAGGAGATGAAGCAAAGGGAAATCAGGAACCACTCCAGTTTTTGTGGGGCTTGCTGTTGTCACAGCAATTAGTGGAACAAGCGGGAAAAAAAAATAAACAAATGGATTTAATGAGTGGTTCAGTAATCCAGGAACAAGTGTTTCCAGCACCTCCTTGCTGGGGTGAGGTGGGCTCTACGTGTTCTTGTCTTCAGAAATGCAGAACGATTTGTTTTGATGCAGCTTTGGGGAGAAAAAAAATGGAATTAAACAAGTTGGTTGTCATTAAAAGTATTGCTGCTGACTGATTTAAGCATATCTTCATCTCCCAGAAATAATGATGTTCCAATTAATGATTAATGGGAGCAGGTTTGAATTTTAAAAAAGCAGGGAATACATGCTATGAATGATTTGCCATAGATTTAGTCTGTTAATGTGAGGTTTTTCTACAACATAAATATGATATCTAAATTTACATTTCTTTGCTTTTTTTTCAAGCAGCTCTGCTACTGCTTTGGATATTCTCTACGAGGTGGATTCTGTATTAGTAGGGATTTTTTAAAAAACAGATATAAATATATGACTTCTAACAGTTTGGGGATTTTTAACATCATGTGTGATTTTGCAATAATCTGTCATTTGGGCTCTGGTTTATATTTCTTAGGCTTTGTTCTGGTGTCAGGATTGCAGTGAGAGGTGTGCAATATTTTATAATCCAAGGGAAGCAGCACCAGAGATCTGAAGTTCTGGTCTTTCTAGGAGTTTTTAAGGTGGATTTAAATCATTCCAGTGTGTGCATCAGAGACACTTTTAATGTATATTGGATGGAGTTCAGGCTGGAAACGATGGATTTAAGGAGCTGGAAGTAACAGGTAACGACTTGAGGACAAATCAGGAGATTCACTTTGTCTACACAAGGATGTTGCTCGAGGGCCTTCCTTCTCCAGTAACTCCGTGTGGAATGGGAAAATTCAGATGTGTGAATTTGCTTTGTTACCTGCTATTTTATTTAAAAGCTCTCCTGCTCAGATCCAGCCAAAACAGTTTCAGTCGTTGACTGAAAATTCAGCGTTTTTAGCTCATCAGGACATCTTTTACAGCTCAGTGTCCTCAAGGTCATGGCCATCTCTATTTAATTTTCTGTCTGTTGAGGAAATAATAGAAAAGCCCCATAAAATTAACTTTTTTTGGTTCTCTTTCCACCCAGTGTATCACTGGGTGGAAATATACACTGGAACTGGACGAGCTTTAAGGTCCCTTCCAACCCAGACCATTCTGGGATTCCCTGAATTATTCATTTATCCTCTTTTTTAATGTTCCCTTTTCCTAGGGATTCACTGAGCACAGAGAGGACAGGTTTTAATGCCCCATCCAGCTTTGGCATGCTGGGGAACAGGAGCAAATTGTTCCATTTCTCAGGAAAAATTCAGAAGTGAATTCACATCCCAGGAGTGAAGGTGATGAGAACGAACCCCGTGGCCCTGAGGAAGGTGGTGGATGGGATGATTCCCAAAATTCCCTGAGGAAGGTGCTGGCTGGGGTGATTCCCAAAATTCCCTGAGGAAGGTGCTGGCTGGGGCGATTCCCAAAATTCCCTGTGTGTCCAGCAGCACAGCCACTAAATCCAGGCAGCTCCCTGCACTCCTGGTGTGCCACCAGCTCGGTTCCTAATGGATTGGTGTGGCTTTAATGACTGCGCTTGTTTTCTCCAGGAAAAGCTCTTCCTAGGGACCTGACAGATCACCTCTGCCATGCTTCCAGACGTCCCGGCTCTCTAATTCCTCTCCCTAACGAGTTTTGTGCCGCACGATAAAATATTCATGTTCCAATAGGTTCTAAACTAATTATCTGCAGCCGGCACTTGCCTGAGCAGTCGTTTGCTGTTAGCTTGGCTCAAGTTAATGGCTTGTATTTCAGTACAAATAGTCCCTCCTGGCTGTTTCCTGTCACTGATTCTTATCCTAAATGGAATTTCCATATGTGTCTGCGGCTAATTCTTGTGACATCCAAAGGAGCTTTCTCCTCCTGCGCCCAGGAAGAGGAGGAGGATGTGTTATAGGTAATATTTTATGTATTATGCAGTTGCTGCGTTTTCCTTGGAAGGAAATGTCTCTGGGTCTGATCTCTTCACACTGTGCAGTTGTACTCAGGGCTTTCCTACACCTCGTGCATTTTTATCAGCTCTAAAATACCAGTTGTTCTACAGGCAGGGACCATTCTGGTCAGGTATTGAAGTTAAACAGTAGAAAAAAGGGAAGAAATTGATGTATCACTGGAAAACACACAGGTGAAATAACCTCAATGTTCATCTGGAGGTGTCACATTTAAATTTGAGCATCATCAGAAAATCCTCGTGATTAAAAATGCCCTTAAAAAGGACTGTGATAAAGGCTGAATAAAATGGTTCCAAAAGGGCTAAAAACATTGTGAATTTTCATTATTCTGCCTGTGGTAATCAAGGGTTTTTCTCCATCCTTTTCTCCAGAGACAAGCCTGTCTTTAAAATATTGACAGATCTTAATCTTTTAATGTTGCCATATGTCCACTTAGAGTAAAAATGTAAATACTTCCATACTCTAAATGTATGGCAGTGATTTTGACTAATCACACATCTGTATGCCTAATTGTTGCTGGGATCAAGGCCTGCAACATGGAAATAAATTAGAATTCTTCGTTTTTCCTTTTTTTTTTTTTTAAACTTCATATTTATAGCAACTAATTTAAACAGCTTGCAGGAAAAAAAAATCTGCTGAAGTTTCTGCTAATTTTTCCCACGTTAGTCCTAATGGGATGTTGTATTATCTGCCATGTCTGAAAAATTCATTTGGACATAAAATTTAGTAGAGATTTGTGTTACAGAAGTGGAGAGGGAGTCTTGCTGTGGGTGTTTATTTGATACTTGAAGAGATTATTGTGTTTTCACTTAAACTAATTGAGACTTTGTACAACCAAGGGGATGCAGGGGATGTTTTCCAGCTCCTCATGGACCCCACGTGGGTGCACCCTTGGAGAGCTGCTGAGAGCAGAGGGGGTTCACCCAAGATCTGCTGGAAAAGAAACTTCTCCAGAATCCCTGGTGTTGCAGAAATGAGCAGAACCTCTCCCCAGCCTGCACAGGTCACTCCACCTCATCCCAGATCCGTTCATTCTCCCATTACTCTGGGTTATTTTTTGTGGCATTTCACCACGAACCCAAGCTGGTGAGTCTGGTGAGCATCTTTAGGTCTGTGCGTCTGCAAAGCCCCGCTGAGACCTCTCATTTGTGGGATTCCATCTTTAGGTCAATAGAACTTTGCAGATGACACCAGGCTGGGTGGGAGTGAGGATCTGCTGGAGAGTGCAGAGGGATCTGGACAGGCTGGATCCATGGGCTGGGAACAGCTGGATGAGGTTCCCCAAGGCCAGGTGTTGTGTCCTTGGGTCCCACCAACCCCGTGGAGCTCCACAGGCTGGGGCAGAGGGGCTGGAAATGTCCCTGGGGATGCTGGTGACAGCAGCTGGACGTCCCCAGGTGTGCCCAGCTGGGCCAGAGGCCGATGGCACCTGGATTTTAGCAGGAATGGAGTGGCCAGCAGGATTAGGGAAGGGACTGTCCCCTGAGCTGGCACTGCTGAGGGACCCCCTGGAATCTTGGGGTCACTTCTGGGCTCCTCGGCTCAGGAAGGAGCTGGAGGGGCTGGAGAGGGTCCAGGGAATGGAGCTGGGAAGGGTCTGGAGAACCAGGAGAGGCTGAGGGAGCTGGGAAGGGGCTGAGCCTGGAGCAAAGGAGGCTCAGGGGGGACCTTGTGGCTCTGCACAAGTCCCTGCCAGGAGGGGACAGCCGGGGGGGTCGGGCTGTGCTCCAGGGAACAGGGACAGGAGGAGAGGGAACGGCCTCAGCCTGGGCCAGGGGAGCTCAGGGGGGACACCAGCAGGAATTTTTCCATGGAAAGGGTTGATAGGCCTTGGAAGGGGCTGCCCAGGGGGCTTTGGAGTCCCCATCCCTGGAGAGATGGAACACCTGGTTGTGGCACTTGGGGACGGGCTGGGGATCAGTCACAGGTTGGACTCAATGGTCTCACAGATATTTTCCAACTGTTGCTGTTTTATATTGTTGCTAAGTTTTGCACATCCTCAGTATTTTTTGGAATTAAGGAGCCTTTAAACAAAACCAGTTCTCCCAGCAGTGCAGGTTGGTGCTCATGGGATTTGTTCCTTTTCCTCCTTGACTCCGTTATCCCAATAATCCTTGTCTCTGCAGAGTGTGAATCTCCAGGAAGGCTGGAAGTGCTGAGACTTGAATCTCTCATACAGGGAAGCACAGAAGTGATCCTTTAGTGTGGGACTTGAGGGAATACAAGTTTTTTCCTGTGTTATTTGTATTCTTGAATGGAATTGTTTTATAAATCCATCATTTACTTGTGCTCTTCCTGAACTGCTCGTCCCTCTCCGAGTGGTGTTGAAGAAATAATTTTCTGCTACATGAAAGATGTCTGATAGGAGGTAGAAATTGATATCTTGATCTTGGCTGTGCTTCCAGGTATTTATCAGTGATAATTTCTTCAATATCCTCTTGATTTGGGGAAAAAATAACCCTGTCTCTTCAGAAGTGAGTGGAATGAATGTTATCGTAGCATGAGATGAATGCAGATTTATAATTCACTTGATAGCAGCTCTATTGTGGTTTCATCTTGATTTTCTAGGAAATGAGTCCCATCCTAAAGGAAATGAGTCATTTAGGTCTGTTCTGTCCACCCCTCCCCACTAATGGGATCGATATCAGCCAAATTTGAAAGGAGCAGGAGGTGCAAAGACGTGGAATTCCGGGGGAAGAAAATTGTGAACGTGAGCAACTGCAGGAGGAATAAAACCAGGGAAAAACAAGGAAAACTTGGCCACTGTGGTTGGCAGAAGCCACTGGCCAGGGATGAGAGACAGAGCTTCAAACCACCCCTGTTTAGAGTCTCCTGGGCAAATGCCATAGGAATATATGGATATTTATGGTTATGGATATATGGAATGTATGGATATTTATGGATATGGATGTATGGATTTATGGATATTGTAGTGGAAGCTGAAGGGACAAAGGCAGCACATCTGTTTCTCCAAGTGGTGATCCTTTAAAGGGTTTTGTGGAAGTGCAAATAGGATTTAGTTATTCCCAGGCATCTTTATTACAGACTTTGGGCTTGATTTTTGTTTTGAACATCCTCCACTCTGCTCAAACAGAAAACAAGGGGTACAAGAGTTCATCCTGTCTGGAAACATCAGAGGTTCATTTTTCTCAGGTTGGAATTGAGTCCCTCATGGACATTTCTTTCTCCCAGATCCATGACTCTACATGAAATGTAGTTACATATCAAAATTAACTCCTGCTTCTTGCTAACTTTGCCTCAGTAATCCTGATTTTGGGAGATTTAACGAGGCTGCACAACTTCCTGGTGTTCTCCCAAAGACAGGAGCATCGTGGGGACTTGGAGCACCTCTGAAATGGTCATCAGTGAAATATTTGGTGGACAGCAGTGAGATTTTCGTGTTGCTTTGAGCAGAATTTAAGGTGGAGTGTGAGCAGGACAAAGCTGTGAACGAGCACGCGGGTGCTGAGGTTAATTAGCTCTGGTGAGAGGCACTGAGCACATTTGTGTCCTGCTGGCTATGTAAATGTAATTAAGGGACACGTGTTTAATGTGGTTTAGGTTTCACCTGGGTCTTCCTAGGGGTTCCTTCACCTCTGGGTAGGTTTAGCTCCGTGCTGGGGTCAGCTACATCCACACATTTATTGAACATTTCCAGGAATGGCCACTCCACCACCACCCTGGACAGTCTATCCCAATGTTTTACAACTCTCTCCATGAAAAAAATTCCCAAATATCCAACCCAAACCTCCCCTGGCACAGGTTGAGGCTGTTTCCCCTCCTCCTGTCACTTGTTTCCTGGGAGAAGAGCAGGACCCCCAGCTGGCTCCACTCTCCTTAAACACTGCATAGGAATATTTATTGAATATTTATTTGGCTCCTTCTGGGAAGAAAAACGTTGGCCACACTTAAGCATTTCTGTAAAGAAATTAAGATGGAGAAAAAGAGAATTAAACCCAGGTCCTGAGCTGAACTGAAATAATCCTGAGTAAATCAGGAAAAACCTTGGAAAAGAAGAGCTCTATTTGCACCAAGTAGTTCAGATAAGGCACAAAGTGTAAAAGGGCTCCAGGAAGAAAATAAAATCAATTAATTGTTACAACTCTAATTCCTTGACTCATCCCTCTTTTTATTTTTTCCCTTTTTTTTTTTTTTTTTTCTTATTTTGCTCCCTGTGGCCTCACAAAATTCCTATTTAAATTTGATAACAGAAAGAATGATTAGTCAGGTGTGTGGTTCTGCTGGGAGAGAGAATGGTTGAGGATGATGAGAAAGAAAAAAAATTCTTGAATTTTACTTGAACTTCCCAAAACTCTGACCTGAAACTGTGGAAGAGGAGCCAGGAGGCTCCAGCAGGGAAGAGTTAAACGTGAAGTTCAAGAATTTTGGTGACATAAATAGGAATAGAAGAGCTGTAAACTTCATTTTGAGAGCCCTTTAAGAAAAGTAAGCTTTGTTCACCAAGTTTTTAAGAAAGGAGATCAATTTGGTGCCATTGTGGCTGAGCATTCTCCAGGAACATCTGTAAACTGTTGAGTTTAATTGCCCTGCAGCTGCCTCTGGTTGGAGTTTGGGGGGGATTTTTGTTTCCTTTCACTCAGTCTCTCATTTCCTTTTCCCTGTGCTCTCCTGGTGTCTCCTTTATTTTTTTGGGTTTTTTTTATGTTAAAAAATAAATAATAACACAAACACAGCTCCTTGAAAGAGCCTGAAGAGAAGAGGGCTTGGCAGGAGGAGCATCTCTTGCTGCTGGAGCATCAATGGGCTCCAGCTGCTCCCAGCCAGGAGAAGGAGTGAAAGGTTTTGGGAAACTTGGTTTGTTGCATTTGTTTACTTTCCATTTTGATTTTTTCCCCCCATTTTTAGATTCATTTCAGGACTGTTTTTGGAGTTTAACAAGTAAACAGGCAGTGCTGGATGGTTCATGGAGCAGGGCTCAGCTGGGAATGGAAAGAACAGGAAGGACAAACCATTTTCAGCTGACTTTTCTTTTGTCCTGCTGAGCTGTGAAGACAACAGTGGGGTTTTAGTGTTCCTTGTCCCCTCAGAGTCCCTTAAAATAATATAAAAGATGAGTTTGGCTGTTGTTTTCTTATGGAACCAATGCTGTCATTGGCAGAGGAGACAGAATTAGGTGACAATAAGGGGCCACAAAAATGCAACTGGGACCTTAAATTTATTTTTATTATTGTTACTAATGAGAGCTGCCCAGCACATTCCAGGGCCTGCAGGGGCTCCAGGAGAGCTGCAGAGGGACTGGGGACAAGGGATGGACAGGACACAGGGAATGGCTCCCAGTGCCAGAGGGCAGCCATGGATGGGATCTTGGCCATGAGGAATTCCTGGCTGGGCTGGAATTGCCAGAGCAGCTGGGGCTGCCCCTGCATGCCTGGAATGCCCAAGGCCAGGCTGGACACTGGGGCTGGAGCAGCCTGGGACGGTGGCAGGTGTCCCTGCCCATGAATTTTAACTGGATGAATTTTAAGGTCCTTCCCACCCAACCCATTCCAGTACTCAGTCAATCCTGTGATTATTATTTTCTCCCCAAAGCAACTGATTATTTTTCCTAGCTACTAAATAACTAATTATTCAGTTTTACCATTTGTTGAACTTAGAATATTAAAACTGGCTCTGCAGATTTAGAATGTGTCCATTTTTTTTTCCCCCTTCCAAGATAAAGATGCACTTTGTATTGCAAAAGGGCTCAGTAATTTAACATCTAATAACACTGGTAAATCACAGAACCCAGATTTTGCAAAACCTGAATCAGCAAATTTAGGAAAGTGTAGCAATAATTACAAAATTTAATTTTTTTCATCGGGTTGGATGGAGGGAATCACAGAATCACTGGAAAATCTGTGCAGAGAGGGAGCCAAATATGTATTTACATCTAATATTAAATAAAGGCGTGTTAAAAACTCAATAACATTTGATGGAACATCTGGCAAAGTGTGTGGCATTGTTAAAAAATATTTCAAACAGCCAAAATATTTGCTGTTACAAAATGAAAACAAACTTCTGTGTGTCTGGGGCTGGGATATAATTGCATCCAGAGCAGAATATATTATTTTCTAAAATCCTGTTAACAGCCTTCCCTGCTGGAGACGGATATCTCCAATTAGGATTACAGCATTTGGAGCGCTGCCTGCGTCACCAAATCCAGCTCCTGCCTGTTCCTGAGGCAGGGAAATCCTTCAGTCCTGCTTGTAAATTTGTCACACCCCATGGGGACAGCGGTGGCTGGGACGTGTGAGCTCCCAGTGGGAAGGGTAAATCCCAGTGTTTCTTGTATTTGCGGGGTTCCCAGAGGAAGGGAGGAATGATGGATCTGACTCCATGTCCTTAGAAGGCTAATTTATTATTTTATGATACTGTATTATATTAAAGAATGCTGTACTAAACTATACTAAAGAATACAGAAAGGATACAGACAGAAGGCTAAAAGATAATAATGAAAAACTCGTGACTTTCTCCAGAGTCCAACACAGCTTGGCCATAACTGGCCAATAAGTCAAAACAACTCACATGAAACCAATGAAACAATGTCCAACCACATTCCAAAGCAGCAAAACACAGGAGAAGCAATCAGATAATATTGTTTTCCTTTTCCTCTGAGGCTTCTCAGCTTCCCAGGAGGAAAATCCTGGGCAAAGGGATTTTTCAGAAAATGTGGCTGCCACATCGCTCCCGTTGGGAAAAGTTGTTAACGACCCGTTTTCCTTGCAGCTTGTTCCTGTGCCAGGAAGGATTAAGCTGTTTGTGAGGAGCAGCTGGGGTTTTTTCTTTGGGAACTGTGGGATACGAGGCGGGCAGGATGGATAAACCTCCATGGGGGGAAGTTGGCGTGGCTTCAGTGGAGGAAGCGCGGGATTAGGGAACGCGGAGCGCCGGCCTGAACGGGACACTCCGCCCGGTGGGCAGCGACCCCACAGCAGCTGGGGCACTCTGGTGGTTGTGATCTCCAAGGGAAGTCCTGTCTGGAGGCAGCTCAAGGCTTAGTTTTGGAATTATTGTTGGGATTATTGCAGGAATGACCGCAGAGCTTCTGAATAAGAGGCCGGGATTGTCCGGCGGATATTTATGCCTTTGAAGGATGGCAGGCGGGTTAGACATCAAAAAAACTTATAAAATAAAGAGAGAAGGGAGGTGAAGTAAGTTGAGATTTAATTAATATCTGGCCTTTTTGTGGAGCACGCATCTGTTTTAAGGGGAAGATTGAGCAAGGAAAGGTCTGTGTGAAATGGCTGCGGCAAAAACAGGGAATGGTGAGGGACAGGCTGTGGAATAAATCCAGAGTGAACAGAAGAATGACTGCAGAGTTTAAAAAGGGTTTGGATTGGAAGGGATCTTAAAGCTCACCTCATTCCACCCCCTGCCATGTAAGAGATGCCTTCCACTGTCCCAGGCTGCTCCAAACCCCATCCAACCTGGCCTTGAACATTCCAGGGATCCAGGGGCAGCCTCAGCTTCTCTGGGAATTCCAGCCCAGCCCCTCCCCACCCTCACAGGGAAGAATTCCTTCCTGATATCCAATCTAGACATTCCCTCCTTCAGTTTAGAACTGGGGATGAAGCTGAGGAAATAAAAACAAAGCAGAAGAGCAGCCTGGAGAAGAGAGGCTGTAAATGTTTTCGTGGATATGGATGTTTTTCCAGCACGCTCCCACCACCAGGAGAAGGTGGAAAGTTTAAGGAGGAAGGTAAAATACCAGTAAGAATGAGGTTGATATTTAGCAAATCATCATAGAAGTGATTTGGCTTAATGTTGTGGAAGGAACAGATGTCAGAGGGAACAAATCCCAAGGGGGGCATAAGAACATGGAGAAATGGAAGGAAACACCAGAACAGGTGATCAGATGTGGCAGATTTCTGAAATCTGGCTGAACTCCGAAAAGACCACATTGGGAAGTGTGAAAGTGGGATGGGAGCTGAGCCAGCCTTGGAGAAACAGAGACTGGTTTAATCCTTTGATAATAATTAGATTTTTTTGGGGTTGGGTTGGAACAGTAGCCAAAGAAAATACTGGAACTTGTAAGTGGTCAAACACCAAGAAAGACACACACACACACAAAAAGGAATAGCTTGGGTTTTGGTAGTATCTGCTTTTTCTGTATTTTATTTTATCTTTTTTTTTTTTTTTTTAAATCCTGGGGTTTTATCAGCTGCATATTATGGGAATGGAGAAGTAAATCTGTGTTAGGGCACCGGTGATGTGAGGACTCCACTGTTCCTCAGTGCTGATCATTATCCACGTGCAAAACCAACAGGTTAAGCAGGAAAAATATCAGTTAAAATGATTTCTAAAGATATGAGGAAGCTTCAACAAGAAGCCTGAATATCTGGAATTCGTTAAAAACTGAAAATTGTGTGTAAATATTTATGAGGAGGAACGGTGCTGGTGAGGGAGCAAAGCCATCTTGGGAGGCTTCCTGTCAATCAGAACACCCAGATACATTTGAGATGATTGAAATGCCTCAAAAGGTTGATCATTCACAATAAATCTCCCATTTGAAGGGAGTAAGGGCAGGAAAAAAGCATCAAGGTTTGAGAAAGGGTGAATTTTTTTGGGTTTTGGTGACTCCTTGTGGGTTAGTGCTGAGTTTTGTGGCACGGCTGGTGAGAGGGGGACGCGTGGTGGGAGCAGCTCAGCTCAGGGCCTGCTTGGGTGGGGAAAGAAGGAGAAAAACCAGCCTGGAAATTGATTTGTTGTGTGGTGCCATGGCTGAGGCAAAAGAGAATTCCTTTTTTTTTTTTTTTTTTTGTGGCAAATATAGGGATAAAAGGGAATTGAAGGATGTCAAGGCAGGACCTTTTGCAGGGCTTGTAGTAGATGCTCAAAATATGCCTCAAAAATGGGCAGGGACACCTTCTATTATCCCAGGTTGCTCCAGCCCCAGTGTCCAGCCTGGCCTTGGGCACTGCCAGGGATGCAGGGGCAGCCCCAGCTGCTCTGGCAATTCCAGCCCAGCCAGGAATTCCTCATGGCCAAGATCCCATCCATGGCTGCCCTCTGGCACTGGGAGCCATTCCCTGTGTCCTGTCCATCCCTTGTCCCCAGTCCCTCTGCAGCTCTCCTGGAGCCCCTGCAGGCCCTGCCATGTGCTGGAAGCTCTCCCTGGAGCCTTCCCTTCTCCAGGTGAGCACCCTCAGCTCTCCCAGCCTGGCTCCAGCCCTGGAGCAGCTCCATGGATTCCTCTGGGCTCTCTCCAGCAGCTCCAGGTGCTGCTGTGTCCCCAGGGCTGGGGCAGCTCTGCAGGTGGGGTCTCACCTGAGTGGGGCACAGGGACAGACTTCTCTCTCCTGCTGCCCACAGTGGGGGACACCCCCAAGTCCTTCTCATCGTGGCTGCTCTCAATAAATTGATATCGATGTGGGTTTGTAACCTTGACCCTTCACGTGCCACATCTTCTCTCTGTGTTGCCGTTGTTTCCAGCAGCAGCTGTTTTTACTGGTTTAAGCTACAGAACTAAAAATCAAATTGCACCAAGATTAAACAGAGAGAAAACCTGTTGTTGAGTTCTTACCCCTCATACCTTGAATTAGCTCAGCTCCTTCAGAATTCAATAAAAGAGATGGGCTGGTGCAGAATAACCAAGAGGCTGCAGAGTTTGGCTCATGAGGAACGTGCTTTGAGCGAATTTCCCAGCCAGGCAAGGTTACAACAATTTTTTTTATTTGTTTTCCAAAGAGCAGAGTTTCCTGTGCCTGTTGCTGGCCAAGGTGTGCCTGGTCTGCTGAAGGTGGCAGCAACTGGAGCTGGTGGCTTTTAAAAGAGCAACCCAACAAACCTGGCACTGGCAGGGATGGGGAATGTTGCAAATCCCAGCTGTGTTCCCTCAAAGGGGAGAGGATTCCTTGATAAGCCGCCTTTTGTCCTAAACTTTCCTCTGTTCCAGCTGAATAAAGCAAAGATCCTCCCAGTCCTAACGACCACGGCTCTCTGGAAATGTAAAATTACCAGATCTCATTAATGCCGGGCTCTATCATTCATCAAAGCACTTCTTATGCCTCATGCTGGCTCCTTTTCTCTCCCCCTCTTAATCTTTCTCTCATTATAAGGATGTGTCTGCCCTTTGGACCTATCTGCTTCCAAGGAGTTGACACCTGCAGGGATCTCATTTGGGAAAGACTCGTTAACTCTTTGAGAGTTGAAACAGCTGAAATGTAGGGAAAACAATCCGGTGGGAGCAGAGGATGCTGTAAATACCCCAGGGACAAAGACCAGGCAGAGGATGGCACATGAAGGAAAGGGAATTCTTTGTGTCCCTGTGCCTTTATCCTGATGAAATCTCACTCTCATGGTCAACAGGTCCCTGCAAATGCAGTTAATGGCTTGATTTTTTTTTTTTTCCCCCCTGCTTTTCTCTTACAAGGATTTTCTGCTGCTTTGGAGACTTCTCCCAACCTAATGCACTTTTTACTTGTAGCTGCAAAGCTGAAAAAAAAACCTATTTCAAAATGAGCCCAATTGCCATGAAATTAGACCTGGCTGGGGACAAAAGCGTTTGACACGTACGTGGAAACTGCTCCTCCAGATGATCCTCAGAGTTCTGTAGCAGCTTTTTATCTCAAGAACTAAAGCACTTTGCAAACAGTCAGATTACAGAAGTGCTGCACTGATCAGGTATTTTAGCCAAATAAATACTATTTATAAAGGAATTTTCAAAAGAGCTTTCAGAGATACCTGTCACAGTTTCAGCATCCTTATTCAGTGACTCGAAGCTCTTATCTGTCTCAGTAGGGGATGCCAATTTACTGATGTACTTTTCAGTTAAAATCCAGCTTCCATAAGGCAGATTAGCAGTCAGAAAATGCAAGTCTCTTTGGGGAAAAAAAATAAAAAAGAGTTTGAAAGTTGTTTTAAAGTCATAAATGTGATAAATGAGCCAATTGAGGAGATGTATCAGGTGCCACACAAAAAAAAAAAAAAAAAAAAAGTCACTGGAAATTGCTGGATCTGTGTTGTTCTGAGCACCCCACCTATCAAGCCAAGCAGCTGAGTTCCCTTGTTCATCCTTTCCCCTCTGTATCCATCTGTTCCTGCCTCAAATCCCATTTCCTTTGTGAGCTCCACGGGATCACAGACATTTTGTCATTATGAAAAGCAGGCTCGCGCTCTGATCAACATCTCCGCTCCCAGATATCGATAGCGCAGGTTTTAATTACTTCATTAAATAAAACACTGTTTCTCCTGTAGTGTTTGCCAGGCTCCTGTCAATATTTGGTCCTGACAGAGCTGATGTGGTGTAAGAGTTGTCAAAGAATATTGGCTTGGAGGGATGCAGGAAAGGTCTGCAGGAACGAGCTTGAGTGGGGGCTGTATTTCCATTAATCATCTCTAAATACAGCATGACAGCATTGGAGAGGCTGCTGGAGTCACTCAGTCATTGAGACAACAAATCACTCAAGTAGAGGAACACTTCTATCAAAACTTGGCCTTTCCTTGATCTTCTGCTGAAAAACCAGCCCAGGAGTTCACTGCTTTGACATTTTCCGATGTTATTTTGATAATCCCATCTGGATTTTATCATGGTCACTTTGCATTTCATTTTTTAATACAGTCTCAGAATACTTTCTTCTCCTCTCCTGTGTTTCCTCATCTCATTTTTTAATTTCTTTTTTTTTTTTTTCTTGTGAGATCAGCTAATGCTTCTCCTGGCATCTCAGGAGTTCCTTAAATATTAATAGGATTCTTCTCCTGACCTTACTGGGAACAGTCCCCTGTCTCTTGGATCGTGCTTGCTTTTATGGCTCCATGGTCTGTGTGGCCCCAGGACTTCTGTGATTGATGGAAACACTTGAATTTGTCTTCTAAAATTCCAAGTCATGCAGTGTTTACCTCGTGGCAAACATTCTCAGGACCTGAATGCACTGAAAGAGGCAGTAGCAAATGATATTCCCTTGCTCCAGAGGCCAAGGTGTGCAGTATCCAGTTCTTCTGAGTGTTGATAATGACTCCATCTCTGGTTTCATCAGCACCTGCTTTTTGCACATTAACTCCTGATCAAAGAATGAGTAGGGAGATCTCCTTAGCTCATCCTCATGGATTTTGATTAGGAACCTCTCTGCAGTGCAGAAGTTGTTCCTTCAGTATAAATATTATTTTTTTATTCCTTAAATTAATTACTCCCTGTAGAGGCCTGTTACCTTTCCTGCCTTCTCCACCCTGGTGTTTCCCTTTTCTCTGAGTACTTTTGTTACAATTATTAAGTCATTAATTATTGGAGAAACTTGGTTCAAATACCAGAGCAACTGTGGCTGCCCCATCCCTGGAAGTGTCCCAGGCCAGGCTGGATGGGATTTGGAGTAACCTGAGATGGTGGAAGGTGTCCATGGGAGGAACCAAATGATATTTAAATCTCCCTTCCAACCCAGATCGTTCTGATGGATCATATTCCAGAAGGAATTCTCTGAATTCTCTGCTTTTCTGCTCCAGCACCGTGGCAGCTCTTACCCACGTCCTTGTGGCCACCACCCTCACAACCATTCCCTGAGCACCACGGGAGCCCCAGGAGGTTTTTGGCTGCTGTTCCCCCAGCCACTGCTCCCCTGCTCAGGTGGAGCCCATCCCTTTTCCCAGAAGGAGGAGCTGCTTTCATCAGCTCCATCTCACCAGTTTGATTTCTGCTGGCAGCCGCGCTGGCTGTGCTTGACAGATTCTGTCTGAGAAGGGCTCTGGTAATTGCTCGTTCTGTTCGGTGCCTGTGTTGGTGACAGATGGTCACACTGAATGTTTAAAATGTTCAGGACCCCTGCATGATCCCGAAGCTTATGAACAACAAACTTTGCCAGCATTTCTGTTGTCTATTAATTTAAAATGTTTGCTCGAATTACTATTTTTTCCCCTTACGTTTCAGGCGTGTTTTGCTGGGTTTGTGCTTTTCTAAAACGTTCTCTTTTCCCTTTTTTTTTTTTACTATTAAAGAAAGTCTCAAGATGTTCGTACAGACTGGCAGAAGAAAGTGCCAACTGCTGTTGCAGACTTGTTAACAAATTTATTTTTGCCTGAGAATGGCACATATGGCCCAGAGCGGAAATATTAGGGGTCTGTGGTCCTTGTGAGGGCTGGCAGATATTGTCTTGGAAAAAAATAGCTTTTGGGCCAGTCATAAATTTCATTTTTATTGCTGGAAGGACTTCTCAATTTTTAATTTTTTTCTTTTTTTTTCTCAACTGATGGTCTTCAATCATTTCTCCTTCAATCATTTCTTCTTCAATCTTTCTGTGACAGCTCCAGAGCTGCAAAAAAGGTGGTGGGGAAGTGGCCAATTTATTTATGGCCTCTCTTTATTGAACTTGAGTAGCTGCAAATGAGGGAAGTTGGTTTATGAGGCCCATTGGAGTTTTATGGACCACAGTCCGTGGTTTAGAGTGGCTTGGCTGACCTGCAGGGTTTGGTGCTTTATCTCCTCATCTTTATTCACAAGACTTGCAAATCCAAATTATATGGACAACAAAAATTATAAGGTCTTATATCCTTAATTCTCAATTTTTCCTGGTTTGAAATGTTGGACATCTTTTTTCTAGGTAGGTTTTTGATCCTACAAACCCTAAAAGCAAAACAATGTTTGGCTTCCTATAGATTCCTTCAGCCCCCTCATGTTCTGATAAAGAGTGTGATTTATTATTTGTGTTTTCAAGGCCAGGTTGGATGGGTTTGGAGCACTGTGGGACAGTGGGAGGTGTCCCTGCCCATGGCAGGGGTGGCACTGGATAGAATTTAAAGTCCCTTCCAACCCAAACCATTCTGGGATTCTGTGATTATTTCCAAATTCTGTCCTGTGCAGGACCAGGAGCTGGACTCAACGATCCTTTCAGCTCAGGATATTCTGTGATTCCATGATTTCATGGCACATTTCTGTCCATGCCCAGCTGGATTTTTACACCGTGGTCAAACCTTTGTTGATATCTCAGATTCTTCCTTGCTCTGCCGAGCTTCAGTGAGGGCTGGAATAACCTTCCCCAGGTTCATCCCTTTGTGTATTCAGCTGGTGTGCACAGCACACGGGCTGAAAATGAGCTCCTTGCTCTTGCAATCCCTCCTGATGGATGTCTGGATAATTGTCCCATCTGCATATGTGAAAAGGAGAAGGAAATGATGCCTGCTCTGAGGAGTGAAGGTTATTCTGGAGATCTGGAGGGAGGGGATTGACGCAGCCAGGATGTGTTGGAATCAAATCAGTAAATTAATCAACGTCTTGTTATCCAGCGTTGAGTGCTGGATTTAATTAGGTAAAAAAGGAACTGATGTGTGCATAAATATATATATAAATATATATATATATATACATGTGTGTGTTTGGAGGAATGGTTCAATATGACCGGACTGTGGGATTGCCTGGGATACATGAGGGGAGCAGGCCAAGGATGGGTGAGTTTTCCCCCAGCTGGCAGTGGGAGATGCAGGTGGATTCAGAGCTGGAGATCTCTCTGCCCACAGCACACCTGCACCTCTCACCGCTTTCCCTCGGTGAATTTTTGGGGGTTCTGCTGTTTTGAACAAACCTCTGGCTATAAATGCAGTATCAGCCACGTTATTTTAGGTTTATTCTTTGGTTGCTTTGTGTTAGGCACCTCTTTTTGTTCATTTGGTTAATTTTTCCAAGATTTATGTGGTGTTTTTACCTGTTTCTAGATAGGATGTTTTTAAATTAAAATTTCATGTGAAGAATCCATGAGCTTCTCAATATTCCCTGCTTATTGTAGTGTTTATATAGAAATAGTCTGACTTGATGATTTTAAAGGTCTTTTCCAACCTAAATAATTCTCTGACTCCTCTGGCTTCTTCTCTCTGTTTCTCACATAATTTCATTGATAAAATCCTCAGTGCTGCTTCTCCTCATCTTTGGCTTGGAATTTTCAATCCTTGCATTCATTTTCTTCATTCAGTGGAAAAATACTGGAGCAGGTGGAAATGGTCTTTGTTGCTTCTCTCCACTGCTTTTTTTGATTTTTTTTTTTCTTTGAAGCTGTATTTTGGAAATGAAGGACTTGGATTTCCAAGTGGCTCCTGAACAAGTGCCTCAGCCCAGAACTGGAGACTTAAATCAGCAGCAGTTTCATCACCTGAAGGAAATCTGGAATTAAACACACTGAGATATGGAAACTATTTTTGTTTTCTGGTGTTTCAGTTGATTTGACGAGTGCAGGCATCCCATACCCTGCTTTGCTAAAACCCTGTGTCACTCCAAAGATGATTTTCATCACTCTGTCCAAGGCTTATGGATGAGCTGGGATTATCAAGGATGTTCTTCACCCTCAGGGAAAGCAGGGATGTATCAAAATACTCATTTTGAGTAAACCCTGATGCTTGTTTGAGAGGCTCCAGGATGGGTCTGTCCTGGTGGTACCTTGAGAACCAAACCAGAGCTGGTGAAGCTCCCCAGGAACCACCTGAGGGTGGTGGCAACGATTGTAGACATTGGCAAGACGTTGGCTGGGCACTGGAGTAGGGAATGGTGACATTCCCAAGGCTGACGGAGCTCCAGGAGTGCTTGGACAATGCTCAGGCACAGGGTGGGATTGTTGGGATGGTCCTGTGGGGACAGGAGTTGGGCTTGGTCCTTGTGGGTCCCTCCCAACTCGAGATTCTCCCTGATTTTGTGAAGACAACAAACACGTGGCAGCTCTTGGTCTCTTTCCATGGAGCTCAAGACTCCTTGAGGGTCACTTCCAGCTCAGAACATTCCATGATTCTGTGGTGGAGGAGACTGCAAGACTCCCAGAGCACTTCTGGGAAAGCTCTGTGGTTGGACTGCCTGAGGTCCTTGAGATCCCTTTCCCAGTTTAGGTGCTCCAGATCATTGGATCAACTCTTTTGGATTGTCTGGGACTGGCTTCCAGCAAGGACTGCTCTGTTCCAGCACACAGCTCATTATTTTCTAAGGTAATTAGAGACATTAATTACTTACCCAAGTTCCTTATTCCCCCTCTCCATGGGAATGGGACCAAATAAAGCAAAGGAGAAGGAATGAATGAACCCATCTGGTTCACCTGGCAGGACATCAACGTTGTCAAACTGTCCCAAAAATTCCAGTATCACCAGCTGAAGTGCTGCAGATGTGTGGCAACCACCTTGAACATCTGGGTGGGGAAGTGGCTTTAGATGGAAAATATTCCAAGCAGGAAGGTGACATTCAGAGGAACCAAGGGTAGCACAGAGCTCTGAAGGATCTGCTTTTCTCTGTGTCCAGTTTGGAGCTGGGATGGAGCAGGAGCTTTTCCACAGCACTGCTTTTACTGCAGGATTTGTTCTTGCCAAACTTGATTCTTAAATTTATTTTTTAGCTGTTGTTGAGGTTTTTTGTAGTGGCAGTGTATTTTTGGGAATGGTTCCTTCCCTCAGGAGCTGCACACACCAGTCTGAGGTGCTGAATTCTCCTTCCCTTGCTTTGTCCTTCAGAGTCTCCCATTCCAAGAGGTCACTTTATGCAAAATTAGCACAAGCTTTGTCAAATATTGTTCTCAAATGATGTCAGTATTTGATTGGCATTTTGTCACCTGGTGCCTTTCACTGCCCTACCTCTGCTTTCTCACGAGGCTTGTTTTAGGAGATGTTTTAATGACTGTCAGTCCTTGTAGTGGTGGTGAGGATGAAATCACCTCCAGGAGCTGGGTGATCTTGGGGATCCAAGGAAAAGGGATGGAATCTAATCCTGAATGCACCTGGGAACTGAGCTGAGCTGAACTTGGAGCTAACCCATTGGAAATGATGGGGGATGAGGAAAACATTTGGTTCCAGAATTACTCCAAGCTGCCCAGCAGAGACTGGACAGTTTTAATGTCGCTGTACATTAAAACTGAAATGCTGGATGCAATTTCTGGCTGTTTATATTGGGAAAAAAAAGGACTGTTTCATGGTGGAATTTGATCCCATTGCCTACAAAAGGTAGCAGGCACCTCAGAGGGCTGGGAAGGAGCTCCAGACTGAAAACTGGAGTTGCCACAGACAGGAATGAAGTGGGAAAAAGGAATTTTAACCTGGAAATGGGGGAAAAAAGAAATGTTTCTAACAAGTAGAGAAGTGATGTCTGGAGAGTGAAGGCAAGAACAGGGTTTGAGCTTGAGGTGGGTATGAAGGGGAGAAATTGGAGGTTGTGTGGAGGAGCTGAAGGAACAAATAATGGCCCTGGCAGCCTTTTCAACCTTTTTTGTCCTCATTTAAAATCCTTTAGGTTTTAGTTTGTATGGAAATGGGGGGATTTCAAAGCGACTACAAGGAAAACTTCCTGGAATCATCCAGAGTTTGCAGTTGTTGGTTACAGCTGCAAAGGGAAGGAATGGATTTATTTTAGAAAATAGCTGCCACTCTGTTTCTCTGTTTCTGTTTCTCACAGAAACCAAACATTTTTTTATGGAATCCCAGAGTGATTTGGGTTGGAAGGGACCTCAAAGCTCATCCCACCCCCAGACTTTCCACTACCCCAGGTTGATGCAAACCCTTCCAGCCTGACCCAGGTACTTTTTATTGCTACTGAAGTCTAAGAAATGTTGAAATTCTAAAAGACTTTGTGGTTGCTGCCTTCTCCTTTTTGTTTGTGAAAAATATCAGGTGTTTACAGTTGGAATTAGCTTGGAAACAGAAGCTGGATCATATAAAAATAATGATAAATGAAATTCCTCCCAAAATGCCAAAGTCAGGGGAGGCAGATGACTTTGAAATAGTCCATAATGACTGATCCAGTAACTGAGATTTGCCTTCTTGTCAAGAGCCTGAGTTAGTCCAGAAGAAAAAAAAATCAGCCAGTAGAACCAAAATTACATAAATAATGAAAGAGCTAAAATTGCCTCAGTTTTGTAATGTAGATGAAGGCAAGGTGTCATGACAGGAGCACATTTACATATTAGAATTATTTAATTATCGGATCTTGTCCTCTAAAGAAGCAAACCGACCATGAATATTCATGGCTTCAATTAAAATATTAATGACAGGCTGAGGCTTTGGTTTTCAGGTCTCCAAACAGCCATAAACAGATTTATTTAAATGCAGTGAGGAGTGGAGGTCAAAAAGGAACTGCCTTTTTGGGTTTGGGTGCAGAAGCTGCTGTTCTCCTTGAAGGCAGGAGGATTTTATGTGCTCCACATTTGCTCTGGGACGGTTTTGGAGAGGAATTTTGTGGATTCCTGTGCTCTGCCCCCACATCTGGAAGCATCTGCAGCTGTAGCTGTTTCAGTTCTTCAGTGCCACCACCACGAGCATGTTTGGTGTCATCCCAGAAATGAAGTTAAACCATCCTGCTGGCTTTCAATTAAGGAAGTTGAAGGTTTCATCAATAATTAAATGTACCCAGTCACAAGCAAAAAAAACATTTCCAGCATGTAAATAGTTTTAAAGAAGAGAATTGACATCTTGAGGTGGTAAAAACCTAATGAGATACTACTCCAAAAGAATTCTACTCACTCTTAAATCTGATTTTGCTAATAAAAAGCAATTCCTTGAGAAAAAGCAGTCAGAAGAGATGCAGCACTTTTGGATTTATCTGCAGGGAGGAGGAGATGCATTTGATGATTTCATTGCAATGATGCATTTCATTTATCCAACAAAAACAATTATCCATTTTTCCATCTCTGTCTGGTGCATTTTTCCATTCCTGGCTGTTCCAGGGACACTGACAAAGCTCCTGGAAATTAAAAGTCTCTTGGAATTTGGCTGAGTTTGCCAGGCAGAGGGTGAGGAAGGAGGGAAGATCCCTTGGATAACCAAGGAGATCATGGATGAAAGAGTTGAACTCCAAGAGCTTCACAGTCACAGTTCTGTACAGACCTTATTTAATGTTTAATACACTACTTTTAGGTTTCTGTCTGAAAAGGATGTCCCTGTTTCTGCTAAAGCTCCTTTTCTCCAAGGTTTACATGGAAAATAGACAGGTTTTATGGATCCACATGGGTGCTCCACCAGGAGGGTGGAATGAGATGATCTTTAAGGTCCCCTCCAACCCAAACCTTGAGAACCCATGAGAACCCTGAGATATTCTGAATTGTTTCCACATTGAGCCATTTTACAGCTTTTGGTGACAAAACTCTGAGGTTTTTTTGCTTGCAAAGAGTTAAAGGCAGTTCCTGACAGCCAGGGCATGAATTCTGCATAGACAACCCTGCATTTGTTTTGAACTTTAAAAAAAACCAATGCTCTGATTAGTTGGAACAGCTTTTCCCTGAGGAAAGACTATGGAGTAGTAATTTCATTACAAAATACAGTGCTTGGAGATGAGCTGGAGTTGGAATTTATTTTTTTCCCCACCCTAAGGGATTTGACATTTCTATTTCTTGACATTTCTCTCATTGTTAGTCTGGGTTTTTTTGTGCTGCTTTTTCCCCTCCCTTGGTGTGATTGGAGCTCTCCTTGAACCTTGGTGTATCTCTTTTCTTGGAGGTAAAACTGATAATAGTTTGAATTAGTTCAACAAGCAGATGGCTGGGAAAGGAGCCTGTGTGGAAGTGTGGAGCACTGGGACAGAAAAGCTGAAACCTGAGGCATCACTACAACCAAAATTCCAGCTGTAATCCCAGCTCAACAGACAAGGAATTCAGCACTTAATGTGGTTCCATTGCAGAGCATGGCATTATTTTAATGCTATAAGCCTATTTTATATCAGCCTAAATTCATTCTCTGGGCACCGTCTTGTTCATAGCTTTATTTTGATTCCTCTAAATATTTCATCTGGATTTTTCTTGCAAATGGAGAAAGATCTTTACTCCAGCAGCTGGCTGGGGGTGAGAGGTCCAGAGGAGGCCCCGGAGCTGCTCCAGGGCTGGAGCCAGGCTGGGAGAGCTGGGAATGTTCCCCTGGAGAGGAGAAGGATCCAGGGAGAGCTTCCAGCACATTCCAGGGCCTGCAGGGGCTCCAGGAGAGCTGCAGAGGGACTGGGGACAAGGGATGGACAGGACACAGGGAATGGCTCCCAGTGCCAGAGGGCAGCCATGGATGGGATCTTGGCCATGAGGAATTCCTGGCTGGGCTGGAATTGCCAGAGCACCTGGGGCTGCCCCTGGATCTGTGGATCCCCTCCAGCTCAGGATATTCTGATTACCAGTGATTCTCTGATTCCTCAATGCCCATGAGCACCTTGCAGGGGAGTTTGGAGTTTATACAAACTCAGAATTGGGGAGGAGCTGTGAACTTTCAACTCTGCAGTTTCTGCTGGTTTGTGGGACTTTTTATTCCCAAATGTTGCTCCAAACAGCTTATCCCTTTTCCTGTGTCATGTTTGTTTGCTTTCCCCAGCTCTGAGTGGCCCTTGTGAGGGAAGAGCTGTTTGAATCCTCCCTCCCTCAGATTCTACCTCATCTATTTCTGATTTTCCTTGATGCACTGAGGTGTTCAGAGCGAGCTTGTGGCTGTTTGCAGCTGGAGGAGCAGAGCACAGGGCAATGTCGAGATTTTTGGTGGGTCTCAGGTCTTCAAGGAGACAAGAGCAGTTGCTGATTGTTATAAAGTTGTTTATTGCATGAATACATCAGTCTTGAAGGCAAAGAGTTCGAGATATTAAAGTCCATGCAAAAGCTTTCTGGCATGAAGTCCTGAGCAAAAGCAGCAACAGCTGCTCCCTGGCATAGAGTCCGATGTTCCCAGCAGAAGTAGCAGCCACTATCTCTTTCTTCTCCTTCTCCTTCTTCTTTTCTTCTTTCTTCCTCTTTCTTCTTTCTCCTTCTTTCTTCTTCTTCTTCTTCTCCTTCTCCTCCCCTCCTCCTCCTTCTTCTTCTTCTCCTTCTTCTTCTTCTTCTCCTCCTTCTTCTTCTTCTCCTCCTTCCCCTTCTTCTCCTCCTTCTCCATCTCTTCTCCTTTTCCTTCTTCTCCTTCTCCTTCCTCTTCTTCTTTTTCTTTTCTTCTTTCTTCTTTCTTCCTCTTCTTTCTTCTTCTTTCTTCTTCTTTCTTCTTTCTTCCTCTTCTTTCTTCTTCTTTCTTCTTCTTTCTTCTTTCTTCCTCTTCTTTCTTCTTCTTTCTTCTTCTTTCTTCTTCTTTCTTCTTTCTTCTTCTTTCTTCTTTCTTCTTTCTTCTTTCTTCTTTCTTCTTCTCCTCCTCCTTCTTCTTCTCCTCCTTTTTCTCCTTCTCCTCCTTCTCCATCTCGTCTCCTTTTCCTTTTTCTCCTTTTTCTCCTTTTTCTCCTTTTTCTCCTTTTTCTCCTTTTTCTCCTTTTTCTCCTTTTTCTCCTTTTTCTCCTTCTCCTCTCCTTCTCCTTCTTTCTCCTCTTCTCCTTTTCCTTCTCCTTCTTCTCCTTCTTCTCCTTCTTCTCCTTCTTCTTCATCTGCTGCTGCTGCTTCTGCTTCTTCAGCTTCTCCTTTGTCTTCTTCTTCATCTTCTTCATCTTCTTTGTCTTCTTCATCTTCTCCTTCTTCGTCTTCTTCTTCTTTGTATTCTTTGTCATCTTCTTCTTCTTCTTCTTCTTTGTCTTCTTCTTCGTTGTCTTCATCTTCGTCTTTGTCATCTTCTTCATCTTCTTCATCTTTGTCTTCTTCATTTTCTTCATCTCTCTTGCACCCCATTACAGGGGCATTTTATTCATAAATCATCCAATCAGCTAAAAACACAATTCTAAAACATTCTTCCTTCACCAATCCAAGCTTAATTTCTAATGTATGAAAGTAGTGTCAGTTCTTACACAAAACCTACATTTACAATATTATCTATCTTATCTAGAAATGCAAGCCTTCTCCTTCTTCTCCTTCTTCTCCTTCTTCTTCATCTGCTGCTGCTGCTTCTGCTTCTTCATCTTCTTCATCTTCTCCTTCTTCGTCTTCTTCTTGTTTGTATTCTTTGTCATCATCTTCTTCTTCTTTGTCTTCTTCTTCATTGTCTTCATCTTCTTCTTTGTCATCTTCTTCATCTTTGTCTTCTTCTTCATTTTCTTCATCTCTCTTGCACCCCATTACAGGGGCATTTTATTCATAAATCATCCAATCAGCTAAAAACACAATTCTAAAACATTCTTCCTTCACCAATCCAAGCTTAATTTCTAATGTATGAAAGTAGTGTCAGTTCTTACACAAAACCTACATTTACAATATTATCTATTTTATCTAGAAATGCAAGCAAAGTTCTGCTTTGTTTTTGTTATGACTGGAATCAAGTTAACTTTAAACTAGGCTTTAGGGCATCCTACTTGCTATGCAGTCTCTTAAGGCACTTAAGATATATTTCTATTTACTTAAAACTTACACTTCTATTTCATGTCTGTGTGGCTTAAAGTATTTCACCTTCTCTAAAGGCTCTGATTCAAGCCCTGCATTTCTTTCTCTCTCTGAAGCACTCAGAGAGGCTTCTGTTCCCTGCATTCCAACAGGGGAACCTCTGAACTCCCACTCTGCTCCAGTGAGGAGTGACTTCCCTCTGGTTTTAAAGAGGGAACGCTGGATTTTCAGGCTGCAGCCACAACTCAGCTTGGACAGCCTGGAATGTGCTCCGAGCTGTTGGAATAACTTTGGGTTGTGTTGTTTTGCTCCCTTCTTTTAAAATATCTGCTTAATGTCAAATTGACTTTTTGCTTTTGACATTTCTGGTTGCCCTGTAGCAGTGGGTGCTCCTGCTTCCTGCAGATAAACATGAGAGCACAGATTTCCTTTAATTTTGAAGTTATAAGATCAAGATTCCAGATTTTCAGACTTTACCAACTGCTCAGTTCCTGTAGTTGGAAGCTGCTGAATCAGCAGAAACCACAAATTCATTAAATGAATTCATTTTTCTGGTGAAGCTGAAACATTCAAGTTTGGTTTCTTTAGCTTTTAACTAAGCTGAAGCTGTTAAGTGAATTTAAAAATAAGGAAATTTGTACTAATTGATTTTTTTTTTCCACGTGTACTTCCTGAGCTTTTCATAAATTGATAGAATGGTTTGGGTTGAAAAAGGATCTTAGAGGAGATCCAGTGCCCCCCCTGCCATGGGCAGGGACCCCTTCCACTATCCCAGGGTGCTCCAACGTGGCCTTGGACACTCCCAGGGATGGGGCAGCTTCTCTGCACAACCTTTTCCAATTTTCTTATCCTTGATACCTGTGCAGCAGGAGCAAAAATTAAAAAGGAAACAAAAATGCAGAAATCAATTAAGATTTTTCTATAAAACCAAGTTATTGGTCGTTATGTAGAGGAAATGTTAAATTCCCTGGTGACAGAAATGTACAGAAACATATGGAAAAGGCTAGCCAGCCTTCTCCCTGGAATTTTTGATATTGGAAACATTCTGATCCTGACACAGTGGCTGCTGTGAAATGGTGTTTTATTAAATCACCAGGTTATTCCTGTGCCACCAGTGGCTTTGATTAACACTGAATTAGGGTCATATCCTACAATAACAGCCTTTCTAAATCCCTGGCTGCATTTGAAAGAGTTGTGATTAAAATTCTGGCTGTTTTCCTGCAATTTCTGATGTCTCTGAGGGCTGAGTCCCCTCCTCCTTATTGGCATTTGAGTTTGGTTGCAGCCCCTGGGGTTTGGTGCCAATATCAGTGACAATCTCAGGGGGAGCAACTCTGCATGAAAATGCAAGAAATAAAAGCTGTAACAAAATTAAGACAGAGCTCAGGAATTGCCAGGGACCACGGTGGGGACTGTTTCCTCAAGTCTTAATTCATCTTTGATTGAATTCCAAGGGCCAGACAAAGCAAGGGGGATGAGGAGGTGGGGAAACCCATCTGAAAGAGATTATGGATGAACAGGTTGAAGGATGCTGCCTGACAGCTCCCACTCCTGCCCGTGCAGGGAGTGCCTCTGTGCATTCTGTGGCCAATCCACTGCCATTCCCAGGGGGAAAAGCTGGCTTATTCCTGGGGATCATTGTGCACATTGCTGGAAAATTAATTCGTTCCCAGCCGTGGAGGTGCAGATGAGGAGTCAGGAGGTTCCTTTGTTGGTGGGAATTTATGGAGGCATCCTGGTGTGGAATCACCCAGGAGGATTTATTCTGCCTTGTTTTACCTGCCAGGTTTGTAACGTTCTCAAGACTTGTCAAAAGAATTTATCTTCATTAGAACAGACTCCTTCATTAATACATGGAAAAAAAGCCCATGACAGCTTTCCTGGGGGCTGCTGGATCCCAGCTGTGTGCCAGCCTCAAAATCCTCTCTTTTACCATCATGGTGAAAACCTGAAGCATTCTTAGACCTCTTGGTTGGACTCAATGATCACAGAGATCTTTTCCAACCTTAATAATTCCATCATTCCGTGTCTGCTTCTTCCAGAAAACTGTACAACCTTTTATTTGTCACCTGGACAAGGCCTGGAGGGACAGGACACAGGGAATGGCTTCCCAGGGCCAGAGGGCAGCCATGGATGGGATCTTGGCCATGAGGAATTCCTGGCTGGGCTGGAATTGCCAGAGCAGCTGGGGCTGCCCCTGCATCCCTGGAATGTCCAAGGCCAGGCTGGACACTGGGGCTGGAGCAGCCTGGGACACTGGGAGGTGTCCCTGCCCATTGAAACTGGACAATCCTTAAGGTCCCTTCCCACCCAAATAATTTTATCCTTCTATAATTCCAGCCAATTCCTTTGTCTAAAATGTCCTGGAGCTTCTAAATCTTAAAAGAAAACAAAAAAACAAAAAACAAAACAAAAAAAAAAAAAAGTGAAACAGGGATTTTAGAGTTAAACAGCTTGTAAGAAAATAAACCAGCAAATGACACAGTGTCAGGAAATATCTTACTTTATTTCACTTGCTTTTTGTTACCTCACGATGGGTTGGTTTTTTTCCTTTCTGACATTAAAACTGAATAGAAAACAAGTCAGGGATATAAAAAATTCAGGTAGGAGCCATTTGCTGCTACAGGAGATAAGATAAAGGAAGAAAGCTCTGAGTAGAGAACAGTGGAAAAGTGGATGCAGGGCGTGAGTAATCACAGCTCATTAGCTCCAGTGCTTTTTCCAGCTCGGGATAAGGAATTCTGCTGCAGCCATGCTTTGGAACAGCTCAGATTTGTACACGGGGAGTTTTAGGCAAACCAACAAAATCCTAAATATGCAAGTTGACAAATCCATTAATCAAAGTGCCTGCTGCTCAGTCGTGTGGCCTGGGGGAGAGAAGGAAAAAAAAAAAAAAGAAAAAAAAGAAATCACAACAAGAAAAAGAGGAGAAATATGCATTTTAAACAATTTCTGTAGCTGGAAGGAGACTTTACATATGTGGCTGACACGGTGATCAAATGATAAAGGAGCCTCAAATTGAACCCCAACCTTTTGTGCAGGCTGTGAAAGCCGAGGCACGGCGTCGTTTTTCAAGGCAGATGGAGTGTGAGCAACTAATAAATCAGGTTTTGAAACATTAAAGAGCAACTTATTTAAATGCATATGGTGTTGGATCTCAGACAAGGCGGGATAGGGGAGCAGGGAAGGGTTGGGAACATCAGCACAGCAATATGGCAGAGCAGGGCTCGGGGGCTGCATCCAAATCAGGCACCAAATCCTGGGATGTGCCACGGGAACATGCTGGGAGGAGCTGTTTCAGGCAGGGATTTTGGAGTTGTTGGTCAGTTTGGGACGTTATTCTGTGTTCTAATGGAAGACTGAAGTCAAAGCATGAATTTAAAACAGTGAATAAAATGCTGGCGCCTTTTTTGTGACATTTCTCAGAACAGCTTTGCCAGGGGAAAGTTGGAGCCACAATCTCAATTTCCCTTTTGGGGAACTGAAATGCAGAAACCTGATCAGGGTCAGAGAAGCCACATCAGTCCTGTGGCTGGAATCCAGATCTGCCTCTCCTGCTTTGGGAAATCACTTTTCCCTCAGGTTTGGAGCAGGTTTGTGTTTGATCTGCAAACCTGAACAACAGCTCCAGCTCTGCTCTGAATCCCTCTCTCCTGGAGCCCCTGCAGGCCCTGGAATGTGCTGGAAGCTCTCCCTGGATCCTTCCCTTCTCCAGGGGAACATTCCCAGCTCTCCCAGCCTGGCTCCAGCCCTTGGAGCATCTTATCCCAATCCCTTTCCACTCCTTCTTTCCCATTTTTATACCTGTAAAGGATTTATTCCAGGTTCAACCCTTAGACTTTACTTGATTTGACCATCCCTTAATTTCTGCCCAACATTTTTAATGTTTCACTGAAAGATTTGAGGTTGGAACCTCCCACTGTGGGGACCATCTGCTCTTGGGAGAATGGCTGGGAATTTATCACTGATGGAAACACTGAAGTGGGATGAACTTCGTAACCTTCAGGGTGAGCTTAATTTCCAGAGTGGAGAGAGGTCAGCAGGGAGTGCTGTGCCTTTAGGTTGTGCCAGTTTGGTGTCCCCTGTGCCCCTTCCAGGCTGGTGACAAGGCACTGGGAGCTGGAGCAGCTCTTGGAGTCACTCAGTCATCTCCCAGCCCCAGGTCTGACAGCAGCCAGTGCTTTACAAGTAGTTACCACCTAATTCCCAGCAATTTCCACTCTTCTGGAGTTCCCTCTCACTCTGATCTCTGTTGATTTTGGGAAAACGTGGGTGCATGTGTGCTTTTAACCATCAGCCCCTTATTCCTGATGGTCTGATGTATAAATTCCCACTTGCCATGATTAAAAGAAGAGCGGGTGATTAAGAGAAGCAAACAAGAAATGCAATCTTTCCTCTGTCAGAAAACCTCTGCTAAATTGCTTCTCCCCTCAAGCAAGGAAGTAATCAAGTATTGGTTGGAGCTTATTCTTGTCTATCCTGTTAAAGTGGATTTTTTTATCCGGTGCATCTCAGTTCCCTCATTCCTATTCCAGGAGAGGGAATGGGAGTCCCACGTGCTGGTCAGAGCAGGGGTCACTCCCTGCCAGTTTGGGGCTGGAGAGGGCCGAGGGAACAGAAATCATCATTACAGAAGAACAGATGGAAAAATGTGCCTGAAATAATCCCCAAAATGCCACTGGAAGTGTCCAGGGCCAGGCTGGATGGAGCTCTGGGCACCCTGGTCCAGTGGGAAGTGTCCCTGCCCATGGCAGGGGTGGCACTGGATGGGTTTTAAGGTCCCTTCCAACCCAAACCATCCTGGGATTCTCTGAAAGGAATGAACTTTGAGGATTCAAGAATAGAAGGTGTCCTTGCCATGGCAAGGGGATTGGAACTTTTGGAACTTCCAACCCAGATCATTCTGAGATTTATTTGGGGGATCTAACATACAGAAATGTGAAAACTCAGGAGATTTCCATTATAAAGCTCCACAGTTGTTCACAAATGAATCCCTTCTCTCTGCTGAGCTGTTTTATGATCACCTGCTTTCCTCTCTCTGGGCATCTTTTGCTTTCCTCCCTTCACACTGAAGGAAATTTGAATTTCCATGCCCTGAAAATGATGTGCAGGCCGTAACTGTGGTGTTGATTCCCACACAATCAAGAACTTTAGGGAAGCACCATGCCATGGGAAGTGGTTGCTTTGCTGCTCTCAGCTCGTGCTGCTCCCTCAGAGTGGAAGAGCTGCTGGGATTTGCAGGATGTGTTGATTGCTCAATTGTTGCTTCAAAGGCTCATCCTTTATTCTTCTTTATTCCTCTGTTCTGCATGGATTCACATGGAGTGGCTCCCTAGGAAAGGTGCTCTGAGCATGGAGGGGGGCCCAGGAATTCTTCATTCCATGCCTGGAACCTGTTTAGGTGAATTGCAGAGAGATCAATGAACTTGTCCTGTGCTAACACAGGGATGGGAAAAGAGCTGAAGCTTCCCTGTGCTCCTCATGATTTTGGGATGTTGCTGTTTCCATTGATCCCAAATGAATATTTCTTGGATGTTTTGGAAAGGGATATACCTATCAGGCAAATATCTTTGTGTCTGAAAAGTTTTAGTGACTGGGAGGATTGAAAATGTGGCAGGACTGAGGATAAACCTCATTTAGACAGATAAACCTCATTTAGAGAGATAAAACTCATTTAGACAGATAAAACTCATTTAGACAGATCAAACTCTGAAACAATGATGTAATGTCTGATGGTTCCTGAAGTGACAGCATAAGAAATCTCACCCTTCTTTAGTTCTTGTGTGAGAGACAGAGAGCTTTTCTCAGTGTGTTGTTAAAAAGAAAAGAAGTTACTTCATTACTTACAATGAATTTTAAAACCTGCACAGCAAATCTTTCGAGGGGCTGAGCTGCCTCTTCTCTGATGTGCTCAGGTCTTTCAAGGAACAGATAAATACAAGGAGAAATGTGTGATTCCTCCTTGGCACGTTGGAAGAGTGAGAGAAAAGAATCCCAAAATGGTTTGGGTGGGAATGGACTTTAAAGATCATCCAATTCCACCTCTCCTGCTCTGGAGCCAGGCTGGGAGAGCTGGGAATGCTCCCCTGGAGAAAAGAAGGATCCAGGGAGAGCTTCCAGCACATTCCAGGGTCTGCAGGGGCTCCAGGAGAGCTGCAGAGGGACTGGGGACAAGGGATGGACAGGACACAGGGAATGGCTCCCAGTGCCAGAGGGCAGCCATGGATGGGATCTTGGCCATGAGGAATTCCTGGCTGGGCTGGAATTGCCAGAGCAGCTGGGGCTGCCCCTGCATCCCTGGCAGTGCCCAAGGCCAGGCTGGACACTGGGGCTGGAGCAGCCTGGCACAGTGGGAGTGTCCCTGCCATGGCAGGGTGGCACTGGGTGACCTTTCAGTTCCTTCTCACCCAAACCACTCAGAGATTCCCTGGCATTTTTTGTCAAGATGGAAGATTTCCATGCAAACATTTAAATTTGAACGTACCAAGCAGAAAGGCAAACTAAAGCTCTCCTAATGTTTGTTCTGACTTTCAGCACCTGCAGAGATTCCAGTTTCCCTGCTCATCTCCTTTTTCATGTTGATGCCTGACATTTTAGGCTCCGTTTCAGACACACCAAGCTCTGTCACTAATGGCCCTGTCTCTGTCACCACTTGCAGTGACATTCAGGTGGGCACACTTCATTGCCAGCACAGCAGGAGGGTGTCATTAACTCTGTGACAAATTTCACTTCATCTCCAAGTTTTCCTTATTTTTCCTTTGTTTCTCATAATTTATTACCAGGCAGATTAAACCAGCAAACTTCGCTCCTGAGAGGAAACTGCTGCAACAGTGATGCTTCCAGAGAGATGGGAAAGTTTGGGATATTTTTCTGACACATCAGCAGTGCAGAATTTGCCAGTTCAGCTCTGGTTTGGCAGGCTCCAAATTGATTCTCTTATTAATTTCTTACAGGATCTCTTGGTCATTGATAAGGAGAGGAAAAAAAGGCATTATTTCCACTCCTCATGGAATCATGGAATGGTTTGGGTTGGAAGGGACCTTAAAGCCCATCCAGTGCCACCCCTGCCATTGAGCACCCCCAGCTCTCTCAGCCTGGCTCCAGCCCTGGAGCAGCTCCATGAATTCCTCTGGAGTCTCTCCCCCAGTCAGGGACTTTCTGCAGCCTGGCCATGGGAGGTGTCCCTGCCCAAGCAGGAGATGGAGCTGGGTGATCTATAAGGTCCCTTCCCACCCAAACCATTGTGGGATTCTCTGCTCCCTGTTTTCTCCAGAGCTGCCAGTTTTGGCTTGTTTGGGTGAACACTCCCTGCAGGAGATGCTCTTGGTGGAATCAGTCAGGATGAGGGAATATTCCTGGCGTATTTTATGGAGATGTTGGTGGCTCTCCAGCACAGGGAATTGGCTGCAGTGGAGGAATCATGGCTGATCCATGTAAATAACACATTTCAGACCTTGATGCAATCAGATGAATCCCCTGTGGAGATCTCCAATTCACAGGGAAAGGAATCTTTCACTCTCCAGGATTTTCCATAACAAAACCCCAGTGTTTAGAGCAGTGGAGGTGGGAGAGCAATGGCATTAAAGTTGCACTGCTGTGTAGTTGGGACGTCCAAAGCATCACCAGGAACAAAATTTCCACCTCAACATCTTTTTTGGGGGGGTAAAATATTTAAATACAAGCAAAATTCCTCTCCCCTGTAGCCTGCACCTACCTGCAGAGCACCCATGATTACTAATGGAAGGCTGAGAGCCAAGGAGATGTAAAAGCACATTTTTCTCTCGGTGTCAGGGTTCTGTTCTCCTCAAATCCATCATCATCTGGCCCAACAGATCAGACAGATTGTTTTATTCCTCGCTGTGGAGTTCGTCCCAGTCAATAATATTGATTAGTGCAGGGTGACTTGATGGAACAAGAATAACACCCCTCTCTTAATTGGAGCCTGCATTTCCTCATCCCTGCCTCAGCAGCTCATGCTTGGCTGGCTTCTTCAATAATTCTGTTCAGACACAGAGCCCACTGGAAATTGCAGGATCTGACATTAACAGGGGAAGTGAATAATTTTCTTTTCCTTGAACTCAACGCCTCTTTTCTTCCCCGATTAAACTGCCACGTTGTGAGAGTTCACTCTTTAAGCTGCCAGCTGAAATCCCTGCTTTTTTTTTTTTTTTTTTTTTTTTTTTTTTAGAGCTGCCTCTTTCTAAATACCATCAGGAAAGTTTCAAAAACTCTGTCTTCAGTTGCTTTGTGCTTCCCAAGTCCATATGTTGGGTAGGATTTATGAGGAAGCTCTGCGTGCTCAGGGTTCATTCGAGGAGCTGAGTCAGCTCTGGAAATGTTGTGACTGCAGACTTCCAGTTTCCCAGGATTTCCCATCCCATGGGGAATTCAGAGCTGGAGCTTTTACTCTCATATCATTGAATCTATGGGAATTCTTGTAGGAAGCACTCCTGAACCTAGAGGGATTATTTAAGGTATGAAATGCTGGTGTTGGTGACCTGCTCAGTCCTTGCATGTTGCTGCAGAAGGGTCAAATAAATTCAGTCACCAAAGAGCTTTTTCTGTAGATTGATTGTTCTAAAGCACATCAAATTCCCTTGGAAAAGAAGGTTGGAGTCACTTCTTCATCAGTTGTGTTGCTCTTTCCCATTTGGAGAAATCCTTTTTGTTGGAGGCAGAGGATATGTCAGGGTCAAAACCTTCAGTGACCTCCTAAAGTAGTTTTGATTTCAAATCTTTGTCATTTCCCTGCCTCTAAAGCTGTCCCAATAATGTGATTGGTTTCTGTATTTATTATTTATTATCAATCTTTAAGGAGATTTCACATGGAAAGAGAAAAATAAATTTTTCTTTAAATATTTTTAATCTTTAAATCTTTTTCAAACTGAACTGTGATGTCAGGTGGGATTTCCTGTCTGGGTGACCCTGTGTCACCAACCAGTGTCATTTATTGACCTAAGCTGGGGGAGGTTTATTTGCAACCTGCCACCAATTGTTTCTTGCTGTTCTTTGTGCTTATTAAAAAGTCAGAGGAACTGCAAGGTGAGTTCATTGATAAAACACTGTGGGCTGGGGACTGCAAATTAATTCCTGATCCAGAGTGAGCCTGTAATTACCAAAATTGTCACAGCTGGAGCTTTAAACAGAGCAAGCCTTTAATAAACCTCTTCTCACTGTATCATTCACCTCTGATACCTGAATTTTGCTGCTTTTCTAACAGTTTGTCCTGTTGGTTTTGTGGAAATTCAATAATGCAAGGTTTGGCCTGGCTCATGTCAACCTCCCACCTCTTGTTTCCTGGGAGGGTTTTCCTTTACCAAAATTGTCACAGCTGGAGCTTTAAACAGAGCAAGCCTTTAATAAACCTCTCCTCTCTGTATCATTCACCTCTGATACCTGAATTTTGCTGTTTGTCCTGCTGGTTTTGTGGAAATTCAACAATACAAGGTTTGGCTCAGTTCGTGTCAACCTCCCACCTCTTTTTTTTGGGGAAAATTTTCCTATTTTTCCCAGCAGCTTTGGAGAGCATTTCCATCCTTGCCTGTGTTTGTGTGAGTTCACTGTCCTGAGCCACTCAACAGCAGGGGCTTCTCTCCAATGCTAAAGACAAGAAGTCACAAAATAGTCATAAAAAATTGGAATTCAGATTGGAATCTGATCCCCAGAGGAAGGAATCTCCTCCTGGCACCTCCATGGCTGAGAGCTCAGCTTATTTGTGACTTCTCAGGACTTAAAAACACAGTTGGAAAAGGCATAAATGCCTCCAAATCTAAATTTCTGGTGTTAAAACAGCAGGGATTGGAATAATCTTGAGAACATCCTGAAATGTGTTATGGTGTGCAAGATCTTGCCTTGAAAAAAGAGTTTATTTCTTGCTCTGCTCCCATAACAAAGTGAAGAATTCTATAAGCACTTTTCATTTCCACCTCTGTCTCTTTTAAACTGAAGAAATGTGCTAAAAATAAATTTGCTGTAGGATAATTTGTAGTTTTCAGCTATTTTATGATGGGAAAAGATGGACAACTGAAATTCAGTGTTCTTCAAGGTGTGACTATGATGATGTAGACTTCAATTTCTAAATCATTAATGGATTTACAGACATCTTGCATGCCCAGAGAATGGGTGATGCTCCTATTTTTATTGATGAGATCTTTCCCATTGATTGAAATTCTCTCTCTTTGCCTTCCTGCTTTATTTTCCCCCCTTTTTTTTCCTCCCATCTGAGCGAAACACGAGTGCTCTGCTTTAAATAGCACTTCTCCCAAACACTTCACTTTGCATTCCCAGCCTGCAAGTCAGGCAGGAGGAATCATTTGCCTCATAAAAAATAATTGCATCGAGATGAAGGTGTCTGTGTACAGTGTATTTTTCGTGCCAACCACCTGCAACATCTTCACTCCCTTGCACTGAGGATTTCATCAAAAACTTCAGGAAAAGAAGGAAAACAGGGAATGACCCAGTTTGCCCTTTTCTCCCTGCAGGATGGGAGAGTCTGGGGCTAAAAACAATTTTAATGTGGTTTTATTCATTTTAATGTTTAGCGTGCTGAGAGATTTAGCTCATGATGACTTAGGGATGAATGGGATGCAGAGGATCTGGGATGATCACAGGATTTCTTTAGCTACAGGGAATTCTGTTCCTGATGGGATAGCCATGGCCTGTCCCACCAGCAGCTGAAATGCTCAGTACAGTGAATTTGTTCAAATATTGATGCTTTAACTTCTGGCATGTGGAATCATAAAATCATCATCTCTTGGTTAGATCCTTGTTGCCCTATTCCAGATGCTCCTGTTTTAAATGTCCAGCTCTCCTGGAGGTAATTCCCACAGAGCTGTGAAGTTTCCACCTGTTTTATTTTCCTTTTTGAGGTTCTTCATGACCTGCCCCCCTCATCTTTCATGCCTGTCCCCTGTACATGCTCAAAATGGATCTGGTTTGAATTCAAATGATCCATATTTTATTTACAAGGGGTTTTCCCCCACTTGTTTTTGTTGAAGTCCCATAAATACGTTGCCAGAGGAGCTTCAGCACTGCATGGACTCACTGATTTTAAGAGGCAGCTGAGTGCTTCTGAATGTATTAAACAAACTGGATCACTGAGAAACCAGACCCTGGTGTGCTGATTTAAAGCCTGAGCATCACACCAAGTGATGGCTTTACAATATAATTCAGCCCTGCAATGTTGAACGTTGGAAGCAGAGCACTCACACTTTTTGTTGAAGTCCCATAAATACGTTGCCAGAGGAGCTTCAGCACTGCATGGACTCACTGATTTTAAGAGGCAGCTGAGTGCTTCTGAATGTATTAAACAAACTGGATCACTGAGAAACCAGACCCTGGTGTGCTGATTTAAAGCCTGAGCATCACACCAAGTGATGGCTTTACAAAATCACCAGTGGGAACTTGTCTCTTTGTACTCCTGCTATGAGAAGTGTCAGTGCTGATCACATCACAGCTGCACAAGCACAGGGACAGATTTGCTGCTTACAAAGCCACTTTTTAATCCTTTTTTATTTATAAACTGAGGGTGGAACTTGGCTCCAGAGCCTCTTGAAGAACACAGGGTCAGACTTTGGGGGGGTGCAAATGAATCCATTCCTAATAACCAAAGTTTAGAGAAACTCTTCATTAAAACCATGGGCAGTGTAAGGAAAAATACCTAAAAATGGTTTTCAAAGCTTTCCTTGCCTATGAATTCCTTTAGAGCAGGGGAAGTGAGATTTGTGTTGTTCAGGATGTGGGTCCCTGATTTCCACAAGGACAGCTGAGACACACCAAGGCCCAGATTAATTACCAGCACTTAATGACACCACCACACACGGAATAAACGAAGAGAGTATTTCTGAGAGACACGTGGGTGTTCTAGAGGAGATGATTCCTGGGAATAGGTTTTCCTAACTACATCTGGAAACTAATTGCACTTAGAAATTGAGGCAGAACCCACCTCTGATTTTCCTTAATTACATTTCATGGGAGGTGCCAAAGTATAAAAGTTACCAAAGGAGTCCAGTTGCTTCCTTCATTCTTTGCTGGAGTTACTGGGCTGAGGAATAACATCTCCCTTTGGAAGAAGGAATCACAGGAGCAATCCCAACGCCCTTCATTCTGGAACATGGAACAGCCTGAGCAATGTCTGTCGTACCATTTGTTTGGTGGGGATTTTTTTTTTTTTGATGTCTTTTATTTTTTTTTTTTTAATGTTTATTTGTTTCAGCTGGCATTTGAAAGGCACTTGGCTCCTCGGGGTAATAATCATTTTACATATGCTTTATAGAGTGTGTTTATTACCAGACAATTGAGGAACAGATGTCTGCAGTCTCGAGGCTGGAGGGGGAGGAATGGGAAGGGTGGGAGATGCAGGGGATGGATGGTGCTGCCGAGGCAAACGCAGCTGAGCTGTGCTGGATGCTGGATATTGAGGCCGGGAGGGTTTCCATTTATTACCATCAGCCACACCTCATTAGGATCAAGCAGCAATTAAAAGGCTTGGAGGATGGAGGAGAAAGCCAAGTGCTCGTTGATTCGGAAGGAGGAGTCGCTTCCCAACAGGACGTGACCTTGGGAGGGAGAAGTGGGGAGGAGGAATTCTCCTGGCACCCTTGGGATGTCCACGGGGTCTGCTGGGATCTCCCCTCTGCCAGGTGGGCAGGACTGGGATGTGTCACTGCCTTGGGGTTCAGAGTCTGGACAGAAAAAGAGTAGGGGGAAAAGGGGAAGAAGGAAAAGCAAAATTCCCAATTTGCCGCTGCTGCATCCTTTGGGATGCAGAGAATAAAGGGGAGAGATCTCCCCTCTGCCAGGTGGGAAGGACTGGGATGTGCCAGTGGTGTCACTGCCTTGGGGTTCAGAGTCTGGACAAAAAGAGGAAAACAAAGAGGAAAAGCAAAATTCCCAATTTGCCACTGCTGGCATCATTTGGGATGCAGAGAATAAAGGGGAGGGAATGGGGTGTGCCAGTGGTGTCCTGATCACTGCCTTGGAGTTCAAGAGTTTGGAGAGAAAGAGAAAAACAAAGAGTAGGGGGTGGAAAAGGGAAGAAGGAAAAGCAGAATTCCCAATTTGCTGCTGCTGGCATTGTTTGGGAATGGAAAGAATAAAGGGGAGGGATCTCCCCTCTGCCAGGTGGAAAGGGCTGAGGTGTGCCAGTGGTGTTACTGCCTTGGGGTTCAGAGTCTGGACAGAAAGAGGAAAGCAAAGAGGAAAAGCAAAATTCCCAATTTGCCACTGCTGGCATCATTTGGGATGCAAGGAATAAAGGGGAGGGATCTCCCCTCTGCCAAGTGGGAATGGCTAGGCTGTGCCAGTGGTTTCCTGATCACTGCCTTGGAGTTTAGAGTCTGGAGAGAAAAAAGAGTAGGGGGAAAAGGGGAAGAAGGAAAAGCAAAATTCCCAATTTGCCGCTGCTGGCATCGTTTGGGATGCAAAGAATAAAGGGGAGAGATCTCCCCTCTTCCAGGTGGGAAGGACTGGGATGTGCCAGTGGTGTCACTGCCTTGGGGTTCAGAGTCTGGACAGAAAAAGAAAAAGAGTAGGGGGGGAAAGGGAAGAAGGAAAAGCAGAATTCTCAATTTGCCACTGCTGGCATCATTTGGGATGCAGAGAATAAAGGGGAGGGAATGGGGTGTGCCAGTGGTGTCCTGATCACTGCCTTGGAGTTCAAGAGTTTGGAGAGAAAGAGAAAAACAAAGAGTAGGGGAAAAAGGGAAGAAGGAAAAGCAAAATTCCCAATTTGCCAGTGCTGGCCACCTTTGGGCTGCTTGCAGTGACTTCTTAATGAAAGTTTAGTGCTCTGTGTGTGCAAAGTTTTGTGCCTCTTGTTTTTTGGGATTGATGGGGGCAAGGGGAAGAGAGCAGCAGTAGTTTGACCTCTTCATGTAAGATGAAGTATTTCTGTTCCTTTCTACAGTCTCCATCACTAAAAGCAGCAGGCTTGATAGCAAATTTGGAATTAACTGTTTCTTCCAGTTATTTTAATGCAAATAAAACAATGATTGTTCTGCTAATTAATTAAAAAAAACCCTTTAGGGACTAACTGGGGAGGGTGGTGATGGACTTTTGCTGCCTGTTGACATCAGAATGTCCCTCTCCAGTGGTGGCTCTGAGCTGCTGATGGTTAAGTGTCAGATGCCAGGAATTCCCTGTCCTTGGGAGGGAAGTGCACAAGGTGCAGGACAAGTGATCCCACCCAGGTGCACGAGTATAGCAGGGATGTTTTGTGGGAATAATCCTGCCAAGCTGCTGTTGAAATCAGGGTGTGTCAAGATGAAAGGTGCTGGATGTAGAATTTAAATCCTCTTTATTTGGAAAAGGTTGGGAGGAGACAACAAAGTTGTCATGGGATGTCAAAATCCTTTGGTCTTTGAGCATCAACTGCTGCTGGTGTTAAAAACCACGTCACTAAATTGATCTAAAACTCAGTGTGTCACTCAGAACCCCTGTGTATCTCACCAATAACCCCTTTTACATCTGGACAGTTATAATAATAACAATAATCATCTTATTTTATTTTAAAATGTGCTGTAATAGCTTGTAATTGCACACTGTAAAATTAATACTTGATAATATAGGGACTGTTGGTCTTGGGAAGCAAAAGGAGTGTGAAAATTAGATGAGTTTGTTACATTTAAACTGTGCTAAATCACACCAAATAGGTTAAGAAAAATATGTGGTATTTTAAAGTCTAAGGGTTATTTATTATTAGTGAAGTAGATAGAAAATGTCAAGTCCGCCTGTGGCACAAATACTGCTAAATAATGAGAGCTGATGCCTTTAGCTTTCTGAATCAAACCTAAAATACTTGATTTCAGGGAAATCAATAAGGCTGACTCAAGCTGGGAGAGGGAGCTTGGAGTGTTGACTACCTAAAGTTTGTGTTTGAGTCTGAGTAATGTGCAGAGGATCAGGGTAAATTAAAAAAAAAAAAAAAATCTGAGGTGCTGTTAAGTGCACAGGAAACATGATTTGGAATCTTTTAAAGGTAGTGAGTCCTTGAAAAGAACCCTCCAGATTTCATCAGGTCTTGCATTTCAACAGATCCCCTTCAAAGGGTGGGGAAATATCATTTAGTTAATGGAATTCTTGATTCTGCAGAGTAGGGAATCTCTTCCTGCTCTCTGGGGCTGGGAGATAGGGCCTCTGGTGAGAAAGATGAGGCTCAGATCAGGAGATCACAAATTCCCAGGATCACTGAGGTGGGAAAATCTCTCCAAGGTCATCCAGTCCCGGCTGTGCCCCATCCCCACCTTGTCCCCAGCCCAGAGCTCTGAGTGCCACCTCCAGGAATTCCTTGGACACCTCCAGGGATGGGCACTCCAAACATCCCTGAGCAGCCCCTGCCAAGGCCTGAGCACCCTTTCCATGAGGAAATTCCTGCTGGTGCCCACCCTGAGCCTGCCCTGGCCCAGCCTGAGCCATTCCCTCTCCTCCTGTCCCTGTTCCCTGGAGCACAGCCCGACCCCCCCGGCTGTCCCCTCCTGGCAGGGACTTGTGCAGAGCCACAAGGTCCCCCCTGAGCCTCCTTTGCTCCAGGCTCAGCCCCTTCCCAGCTCCCTCAGCCCCTCCTGCTTCTCCAGACCCTTCCCAGCTCCATTCCCTTCCCTGGCCACGCTCCTGTCCCTCCAGGTCTCTCCTGGCAGGAGGGACCCAGCACTGGTCACTCCTGAGTGACCCCAAACTGGACACTGCCCTCCAGGGGCCTCAGCAGTGCCTCAGCACCAAAAGATCTCAAATCCTTATTACAGAAACACGAAATTCAACACTGGAAACGAGGAAAGGACCTTAAAGATCATTTATTTCCAACCCCCCACCATGGGCAGGGCACCTTCCGCTAGGAGAACTTTCCCCTGGATACTCCCAGCTTTATTTTAGAAATCCCACTCTTGATGCAACTTCTCATCCACTGCTGCTTCCTTCCAGTGACCTGAGTGGGAATCTTCAGGGAGCAATTTGACACCTACCCTGGGAATGTTCTTCCCTCCCTGTCCCCCGTTTAATGAGCGTTTAGGAGGTTTTTAGCTGCTGTACTTTCTGTCTGCCAGCAGCAGGGATGGATGTTCCTCTCAGGCGAATCCCAGCCCTTTTCCTCCCTGACAAACCCTCCCAAAGTCAGGTCGCTGAAGGATAAAGACAGATCTCAGCAGAGCTCCTTGTTGTGACACTGCTGAGGAAAAGTTTCCTCCTGGCTGGGGCCATCACAGGGATGGGGGGCTCACTCAGAGAGGGGATGGGGAACAGCTTCACATTTTTGTGCCTTTTTTTTCCCCCCCCCCGATGGTTTATGAGAGCTGACAGTCTTGCTGTGTGTGTCTGATTAAAGATGACAGTTTATAAAAACCTTAAGGTGAGGCTGTTCATTTTCCATGACAGAAAATAAAGCGATCCCCACCACCCCCCCACCGCCACCTCCCACACAAACAAAAACTCTCACACGCCAAAAAAAAAAAAAAACCCTCTTAATATGTGAGGCATTGATTTTATATTGTCTGTCAGAGAATGTGCTTCAGCAGATCAGTCAAGTTTGGAGTTTTCAAACATGCTTCATCCAAAGGGAAAATCAACAGCCTGTCAGAAATTTCACATGTCTCCAGCTCCTCCTTCCCTTTGGATGAAATACAAGCTGAAGGAACAGAGAAATTTTGACATTTGCAAGAGCTGGGGCTGAATAGCTGAAAAGAGTGTTAATGTAATTCCATGGTAATGAGGTACTTTGAACCAGGCTTGTGTTCATTGAGCCAACAAAGCAGGATTAGCTTCTTCCTTCATGGGATCACAGAATGGTTTGGGTTGGAAGGGACATTACAGATGGCCCAGATCCACCCCATGCCATGGGACACCTTCCACCAGCCCAGGGTGCTCCAGCCCCAGTGTCCAACCTGGCCTTGGACATTCAGGGATCCAGGGACAGCCACAGCTGCTCTGGGAAACCTTAAATTTACTTCCAGCATTTCCCTCGTGCTCTCATGGAGGAGGATTGAGCTTCCCCACATTGCTGAGCACTGGTATTCTGGTTTTGTCAGTGGTATTCTGGTTTTGTCAGTGGTATTCTGGTTTTGTCACTGGTATTCTGATTTTGTCACTGGTATTCTGGTTTGTCACTGGTATTCTGAATTTGTCACTGGTATTCTGGTTTTGTCACTGGTATTCTGATTTGGTCACTGGTATTCTGGTTTTGTCACTGGTATTCTGGTTTTGTCACTGGTTTTCTGGTTTGTCACTGTTATTCTGAATTTGTCACAGGGATTGATGATGGCACATGAATTTCCAGTGATTTATTTATTCCTTGGGAACAGAACAGTTCAGTCAGGAGGGATCTAACACGATGGCTCCATCCAATCCCCTGAGCAGCTCAGGGATCACCACATGGCCAGAGAAGTTCTGGCAAGGCAGAAAGGATCCATCTATTCAATTGAACCATCTCAGGTACAAAATTCCTTAAAAAAAACAAGTTCCACACTGAGATCCACGTTTAAGACTCTCTAAGGTTGGAAAAGCCCTTTAAAATCACCAAGTCCAACCATTAACCAGCACTGCCAAGGCCACCACATGTCCCAAAATGCCACAAGAATTATCAAACCCTTTAAATCTCAATCACAAGTGAGATCCTGCCATGTAGGAGCTGATGCCTTTCAAGAGCTCCTTTGCTATTGAGGAATTAACTTCCAGTAGTAGCTAAAACTTGCTTTAATAGCCCCAACTTTCATTTCAAATACAGGAAATAATTCTCTGACATTGCTAAAAAAAAACCAAAATCTGTAGAGCAACAGAAGAGCTCTCATGGCACAACCAGAAAAGCATCTTTGATTTTTGTGGTGGAAGAAAAGGGAAAAAGAACTTGACAAATTCTAAATTTGTAATTGTCTGTGGAAGATTCAAAAAATGGAAGTTCAAAAAAATACTTCAGTGAGGGTTTTCCCTGAATGGGGGAAATCCAAGGATGAAAACACGGTGTGATTTAAGTCCACTTTATGGTACTATTACCTTAAAAATTGTTTTACAGTGCCTGTGGCTGCTTTCATCAAGCTTTATGAATTTTTAATTGAAGGCAGGAGAGCTGGTGCTTGATGAGAACAAAAAAAGGTGATTCCTGTGTTTAGGATTTGGTGTCAAAAGCAAAGATCTGAAGCCTGGAATGACGGTGCCTTTTGGACCTCACAGCCCCTATGGAGCCATCAGAGCAATGAAAGGAAAGATTAATAATTTAATTTTTGGTCATGATTGTGTTTTACATCAGTGTGGTGGTGTTTAGCTCAAGGGTTTTCTGGGAGGAGCCTTTGGTGGTGAGCTGGAATTCCCTTGGAGCTGGGCACCTCAGCTTTGTGTTTTACCTGGATTGTTCTTGCAGGGCTTTTTTCTTTAAAACCTTTTGTGCAGTTTAAAATGTTTGGGGAAACCAGAGCTGTTCCCTCAGAGCATGGAGGTGAATTCTTGTCCCCTCCACAGATGCTAAAAGAGAAAGAAGGGAGATTTTCAAAGTGTTTAATTTTCATTTAAGATAATCTGAACTGTTTATTTCAACTATTCCCCTCTTTTCAGTTTCCTGAGCTGAGCTACAAAAAATGGGTTTGAAGTTCCTTCACCTCTAAGCTGCATTTTCCCATTCTGCTGAATTCCTGCATATTACAGTTCAGGACCCTCATTTATTCCTGTTTTATTGGGATTATTTGCTTCAGACACATCAGATGTGGCTCCACAAACACTTGCAGGGTTTTCATGGGCATGTGGCAAAAGGAAAGTCCTGGCAGAACCTTGGGAAAAGCCTTTTAGGGATGTGAGCCCATGGAAAAACAGGTTTTTCAAGCACCAGGTCGTGCTTGACACAAAATAACTTTTTTGGTGAAATATTCCTGAGGGATTTAACTTTAAATTCTGTTGACTTTTAGAGATCTGCAGAATAGGCATAAATACGTTTTGCAGGCCAGAAGTTGGCCTTTAGTTTGGTTATTTTGGGTCCTGGGAATCTTGAATTTCAGATAGCTCAGCAGGAATTGCACTTTGTGGAATATCACTGAAAAGCACTTCCATAGTTTCTTTCCTCTGGTAACATCCAAGCTTTTCAGAGTCAAAATTCATTCACACCTAAGTGTGAAATTGCTCTGTCCATGGAAATCCTGGTGCTGGAACTGCCAGGGAAGAAGTTGTGGATGAAGTATAGAGTTGAATGGTGCTGAATTCTGTGCAGATTTAGAATAAATGGGAAAAACTGGAAGTCTTCAATTCCCACTGTTATTAACCAAGCTCCATATTTGCCATTTTTTTGCAATTTGGTCCCTCCGAGTTGTATTTTTACAAATGGATTTGCTCTGGAGGTGTGACAGGTCTGAGACAGCTCCAAGTCCTTATTAATTAAAGCTTTATACACACTGTAAGGTGAAATAATGTTGCTAAATAAATGCAGGTCCCTCAGAAGTTCCTTGGTTTTGGGATACCCAAGTTGGATATTTTTTACCTGAGCCAGGGAACTGATTCCAGGCGTACAAGACAGAATTGTTCCTTTTATAGAGAAAAACTGGAGACCTTGTAGAAATAACAGTAATTACAACAAGAAGGGGGAAATGTTGGCAAGTGTTATTTTCTAGCAGCTCTCCCAGAGGAAATCCTGGTGGATTTTGGAGGTGGATCAGTGACAGCCTGGTCTGGTGGACAGCCAGAAACTCAGAACTGCTCCACAGAGTAGGGAAATTTATGTACTCTAAAGCTTTATAATCTTACAGGGAGGAAATAAAACCATCCCCTGGTGCTGCATCTTTGCAGAAGGTGGAGGCAGGTCTGGAGTCTGGGATGATTCCTCATTTTATCCCTTGGGGTTGTGCAGTTTGTCACTGCACACCGTCATTGAGACAGTCATTCCTCCTGATGTGCCCAGGCTGAGGGATGTGAGGCAAAATTGGGCTTGTGCTGCACCCTGACAACCAGGCTGGACCTGCAGCACGGTCATTCATCTAAACTGAAAAGAAAGTTGTTGATAAAGGGTAATAAAAGTTGATTAATTGCAGGGAATCCCTCGATTGCTGGTTGCTGTCTTACATTAACGTTGGGATTTTGACGTCTCGCCTTTGCCTGGCTCCTGAAGTGTTGTTTTATCTCCTTCCCAGGCATTTATTCCAAGTTTTTCATGGCACTGAGTGTTTGGAATAGAACAGAATTATGGAATCATGGAATGGTTTGGGTTGGAGGGAAGTTAAAGTTTATCAGTGCCTTGGGCAGGGACACCTTCCACCATCCCAGGCTGCTCCAAGCCCATCCAGCCTGGCCTTGGACACTTCCAGTGATGGAACAGCCACAACCTCCTACTGTTTTCTGCTTCCAGATCAATCTTTCTTCTCAAACTTTTTACTTTTCTGATAGAAAAGTTCCCCTCAGCTGCCTTGTCCCCACTGCTGACCCCATCACCTGTGGGGTCACTCCACCAAACAAAACCCACTTTTCCTCTCTGCAATCTGCATCCCTTGGGAGCCTCCTAGGGAAAATTTTTGTTAAAAAATTTTCCTTTTTAAAAAAAACAAATAGAAGTTGTCAAGGAGGGAGAACTATTGTTGCAGTGAGCAGAATGGGTGCTTATTATCAGATATGGACACGCCCAGGTCAAGAGTGAAGTGTTTTTTTCTGTTTAGTTTGCTGAAAGGCTGAGATGGGTTTAATTGCTGGTTGTCATTTGTAATGGAGTAGATGCAGTATTAGAATTATTCAGATAATTTGTTGTAATTACCCACCATCAGGAGCTTTACAATGCTCAAAATACAATCTTTGAAGCAATGGAACTGAGTCCTTTGAATGGAAGGCAGCAGCTCTGGAGAGCACAATATCATTTATAGATGTCAATCAACTCAGCGAGGTAAACAAAACAAAGGTGCTTTTCCACAAATTCTTCCAGTGCCCTAAACCTTCCCAAAAATCCTGGCAGAACAAGCAGCATGCCTGGAGTGCTGATAAAGCCAAGCTTTTGCAGAGTTGCTCAAAGCAGGCAGGGTTTGAGAAGCATTGAATAAAGTGTTATCCAGCAAAACCTCCCCGTGTCAATGCCCCGGGGATCGTTATTCATTCTGGCTCTGCTGCAGCAGGAGGGAAAACCTCCCTGAGGTGCTGCTGCCCCTGATTGTGGGTGAGAAAGGCTGGTGAGAAGTGGGAAATGGGGCACGGCTTTCTGGGGAGGCAGAGGTGCTGATTTGCGTTGCCCTCCTCTCCACACCCAAATGAATCAACAGATGCAAAGGAAGCAGGGGAGGCTGAGCTCCCAAATTTGTATTCTCCTGGCTCAGGGCCTGAGCCTTGTCTGGCAAAGACAGAGAGAGGGAGTGAAAAAACCCCAGAGTGTCATGAACAGAAGTGTGGGCTCCCTGTGACCTTTACCTACTGTGATAATTCTGATGTAGAACAACCAAATTCCTGGAGATGTTTAATCAGCAAAGTTGAATTTTGATGAAAGGACGTGTCACGGTGCCATTACTGCTGCAGGAATTAATTCTGATTCAGAGCAATGTTCTGGCTTCGTGAGGATTAACACCAGTGAACTGTCACCTTTTCAAATTCCTTCCAGCCCTGGTGGCCCAAAGCTTCATTTAAGATGGAAAAAATGTTAGCTGGCCTCAAAACCCCCTGAGTGCTGGGCTGACCCCACAGCAGGGCAGGGGGATTTTATCCCTGTGAGACCCCACCTGCAGGGCTGCCCCAACCCTGGGGACACAGCAGCAGCACCTGGAGCTGTTGGAGAGTCCATGGAGCTGCTCCAGGGCTGGAGCCAGGCTGAGAGAGCTGGGAATGTTCCCTGGAGAAGGGAAGGCTCCAGGGAGAGCTTCCAGCACATTCCAGGGCCTGAAGGGGCTCCAGGAGAGCTGCAGAGGGACTGGGGACAAGGGATGGACAGGACACAGGGAATGGCTCCCAGTGCCAGAGGGCAGCCATGGATGGGATCTTGGCCATGAGGAATTCCTGGCTGGGCTGGAATTGCCAGAGCAGCTGGGGCTGCCCCTGCATCCCTGGAGTGCCCAAGGCCAGGCTGGACACTGGGGCTGGAGCAGCCTGGGACAGTGGGAGGTGTCCCTGCCCATGATCTTTCAGGTCCCTTCCACCCTGAACTATTCAATAATTCCATGATAAATTATCCAGTATTGGGACTTCAACCTCCACGCCCACTCAGACATGGAATTTATTTGGGTAACAAAGCATCAAATGAAAGCTGAATTAAGGCATTTTGTGTATTTTCTGCCTAGATTTTGGATGAGGAGGTGGAAATTGATCATATTTTTATTTGTCTCCAGGGAAGCACATGTCCATGTGTAGTCTTGAGATGGGAGTAACATCACTGCAAATTCCCTAAAATCATGACCCAGTATGTCCTTTAACCCAGGCATTTAAAAACCACTTGTTCCTCTAATTTAATGTATTTTAGCAAAAAACAAAGATGGAAAGTCCAGTGCTGTGGCAACAGAGACATTTTTCTTCTTTCAAACAGCAGTTGAAATAAAATCTTTCCTAGAATTCTTTCCAATTCCCGAAGCTCAGGCAGATCCTGTTGGGAGACTTGTCTTTGCCTTCAGGTGTTGAATTTCAAAGGCAATTTAAAATATATTGTTTTCCTCTCCTTTTCATACAAATCCAGTTGGGATGAGTGGGAGTGACAGTGTATTTTTATGGAGTTTAATGGGCATAAATCTCTCTCTGGCTGGAATCAGCCTGGGGAATGACGAGCCAAGCTCAGGAGATGATCCATGTCCCTGTGTCACTGTCCCCCAAGGCCACTTCCAAAGAGTTCCCTGGGTTTGCTGGCAACTCCCAGCAGCTCCAAAAGGAAAAAAAAAAAAAAGTCAAATTGTCAAAAGTCATTAGTGGCTGTCACTTCGTGGACCTTCACACTGGAGTTCCCCCTTTGGAATTTCACTGGAGTGATTTTGTTTTTCTTCTACTTCAGATAAGTAGGACAATGTTGGACAAAACTGCTGGAATTTACCCAGTTTGTGGTTTTTTGGTTATGGCTGTGAAGCAGTGGTGAATTTAGGAGTTTGAGGCTGAGTTCTGTGCTCTGCCAGGAGCTTTTCTCCTTCTAATTATTGTTTTTAGACTCAAATTCCCCAATTCCTCTGCTCCAGGTCCACATTGAAGCTATGCCACAATAAATCTCTGATCCCAACTCCTCCAGGACATCCCTGCTCCAAAGAAACCACTGAAGCACAAGTCTGAGAGGGAGATTCTTTAAATAAATCCCTTTCTATCCCTCTGACTGTGAGAAGTGGATTTTGGGAGCCTTATTTACACTTCTTTTTTCCCAGATTCTCAAAGTGCTGCTGAGCCTGTGCTTCGTGGGAAGTTATTTTTACAGATTCATTTTCTGCACAAAGTCATCCTGAAATAGAAAGGTTGTGCTTTCGTTTATATGCTTTGAGCTCCTAAATTTTAAAGCATATATTAGTAATGCTTTGGTTTCCTAATTAAATACCTAATTATATTTAGCAGTTTTAGAGTTTTTTGCCCTCTTTCTGGTGGCTTTTGCTGCTCCAGTCTTTGCTGTTTGTGACATTTCCAACATATGTTTGAATTCTTCCAGCTCCTGTGCCTTGTCATTTCGTTGCTCTTTTTCTTAGCACTGATATGTAACTTTTACAAAATAATTGCACAATAACAACTCCAGTGTTATTTTTTTTTTTATTTTTTATTTTTTTTTTGAAAGCCACAGGAGCTGTAGGTATTCCCTCAAAGAGATTGAATAGCAGCTGTGGTGCTGCAGGTGGGCTGAGAACAAGGACCCAGCTGGTGCTGGAATTTCACCAGTTTGTGGATTTTTGGTTATGCCACGAAACAGTGGTGAACTTAGGAGTTTGAGGCTGAGTTCTGTGCTCCTCCAGGAGCTTTTTTTCCTTCTAATTCTTCTTTTTAGGCTCAAATTCCCCAGTAGCAGAGTAGTTGGGGAAGTGTAAAAAAGAGTTTTATGTGTATTTTTACAGTGATCTGTGTAAAATCCTCTTGTAGGAGCAAAATATATTGAAGGGAGAAAAAGAAAAGCAAAACAAGAGCATGGAAGTCACCTTAAACCTGGCCTGGAGGTGCTTTTTACAGTAAATCTTCTGACATTTTTGATATCCGTGTCACAACAAAGTCAGGGGGGAAAATTCCCACCTCGTGTGACAGGTGACCCCAGAGAGGGCAGCTGTGTCACAGGCCATTAATGTCCCTCCTCCCAAAGCCCAGCCTGGCTTTTCCTTTGTTCCTGGGGCCAAGGGGGATGGAAGGAAGGAGGCTCCAGGGCTGTCTGTCTGCTGCAGCATCCTCAAAACACTGCTGGCCCAGCAGGGATTTGTGCCCAGCGCTTGGCCAGGGGTGGGTGACTCTGGTGTCACTTTGGGTTTAGCAGGGAATGTTGATTTATGGCGAGGGGACAAAGCCTGGCTGCCCCAGGGGGGTGGAATTGGGGTTGGCTCGTGCTGGGATGGAGATGTGGGCACGGCATCCTGCAGCAGCAAAGCCTCTGTGGTGCCAGCAGGGATGGGCAGCTGGAGAATCCCTGGGGCCAAGGGGGATGGAAGGAAGGAGGCTCCAGGGCTGTCTGTCTGCTGCAGCATCCTCAAAACACTGCTGGCCCAGCAGGGATTTGTGCCCAGCGCTTGGCCAGGGGTGGGTGACTCTGGTGTCACTTTGGGTTTAGCAGGGAATGTTGATTTATGGCGAGGGGACAAAGCCTGGCTGCTCCAGGGGGGTGGAATTGGGGTTGGCTCATGCTGGGATGGAGATGTGGGCACGGCATCCTGCAGCAGCAAAGCCTCTGTGGTGCCAGCAGGGATGAGCAGCTGGAAAATCACTTCAGCTTCCCTGCTTTGGTGGTTTTTTTTCCTTTTGGTGAGCTGTTTGCTGTAGAACAAAAAGCACAGAAAGTGGTGCCCCCCACTTTTCACACGCCACTGTCCTTATTTTTTGGTTGTATTTCTGTACAAAATTCTCTCCCTTGCACTGAGGACGCTGTGAAGGTTTTGAGGCACAACATGAGGATTATGAGACTCTGTTCATTCTAATAGAAATCACTGCAGCAACTCAGTACTGGTGCAGCCTGCTCTGGTTTTATGGGATCCAGAGCAGGATGAATTTAAAAGATGGAAATTCATTGGTTTATTAGTGTGAGAGGAAAATCAGCTTTTTTTTTCATTCACAGAATCCCAGAATGGCTGGGTGGGAAGGGACTTAAAGCCCATCTCATTCCACCCCATCCATGGCAGGGTCACTCCCACCATCCCAGGCTGCTCCAGCCCCAGTGTCCAGCCTGGCCTTGGGCACTGCAGGGATGCAGGGGCAGCCCCAGCTGCTCTGGCAATTCCAGCCCAGCCAGGAATTCCTCATGGCCAAGATCCCATCCATGGCTGCCCTCTGGCACTGGGAGCCATTCCCTGTGTCCTGTCCATCCCTTGTCCCCAGTCCCTCTGCAGCTCTCCTGGAGCCCCTGCAGGCCCTGGAATGTGCTGGAAGCTCTCCCTGGATCCTTCCCTTCTCCAGGGAACGTTCCAGCTCTCCCAGCCTGGATCCAGCCCTGGAGCAGCTCCATGGATTCCTCTGGAATCTCTCCACAGCTCCAGGTGCTGCTGGTGCTGGGTTGGTCCGAGCCTCCCGAGGGCTCCTCAAGCTCCTCCTCATCTCCTGCTCAAGGACACAGCACAGCTGATAATGAAATGTGCACGTTTTCCTTCAGGATATTTATAACCACAGTGAGAAATTTCCTCTTTCTTTGCATGTCAGATAGGTGGGAATATGAACTCCTACAGACAAATTCCATCCGGGGGTGAGGACAGTGTGAACAGACATTTTTCACCTTCTGAGTTACACCTGAAAGGGAGAGCAAGATCCAGTTCTCTGCTTCCTGGAATGAATGTCAGAAAGGACGTGGCTTCATTTTCCTCCTTCCCCTTTTCCATCCACAGGAACTCTGGCAGCTTTGTGGGTGTTGGTCAAATGTTGCCATTGATCCTGGAATTTCCATAATTTCAGCATTCACCGAGGAAGTGATGGAGTACATGTGTGTCTTATAATTATGTGATGACATGCAAATGATGTCCTCTAGGTGGAGAACCCAGGATTCTGTCACTGATAAAAAGTTTTAAAACACCCTTTTGGTTAAACTCAGCCCGTGGCAGTCTCAGTGTAAGGATTTTCCTTGCTTTAAGTCCCATGAGTTTTGGTTTTGCTGAGTTCACAGCTTTTCCTTGGACCTCTCCAGTCAAATATCCAAAACGACCCCATTTCCTTGAATTATTGGCATAGTTTATTATTAGAATAATTATTATCATTATTTTAATGCTTTATCTTTTAAGTCACATATTACAGTGAGGGTGGGTGATTTTCATTTCTCTTGGCTGCATTTCACAGCAGTTAATTAAAACATGGAAACTTCTGGGAAGAAAGTGCTGAAGAGCCCTGTGGGGTTGAGACATCAGTGGGTCTCCTCTTATTCTAAATTTGGATGAATCAAATCCTTGTTTTCCCTTTTCCCCTTGTGTTCAATCTTCCACTGAGGAGCTTCTAAAAGGAGATGAGGTGCATGGAAGCAAAGAATTTCAGGTTGGAGATCAAGGCTGGTTGGATGTTTGAGGAAAGAACTTTGAGTTATGCCAGAGGAGGTTTAGCTTGGATATTAGGAGAAATTTCTCCATGGAAGGGGTTGTCAAGTGCTGGAACTGGCTGCCCAGGGAAGCAGTGGAGTCCCACCCATGGAAATATTCAAAAAACATGTGGATTGAGGTCGTGGTTTAGTGGTGAATGTGATGGTGCTGCTGGGTGGGCTTAAAGGTCTTCTCCAACCTTATCAATTCCATGTTTCTATAATTTCCTTGAAAAAGATGAACCTGTTGTCAAAACCAGCTGAAGTGGCAGCACAACTCCCCCCTCCCCTAATGACCTTTAAACCTGCTGTAATAGGAATTCCTTCTTTCACTGCCACGGCCCGTTGTGGATAAATCCTGGACATTTCACCCCACTTCCATCTTGCCTTTTTTTTTTTTTTTTTTTTTTTTATGGACTCTTCCTCTTTCTGACCATTTTGGTACAAACCAGCATCACAATTGTACCAAAAAATCCATTTTTCTAAACTTTCTGTCACTTTGCTGCCACATCCCAGAGACCAGAGCAGAAGGGAAGGGGATCAAACCTGATCCCAGCAACAAATTCACTTGGGGAAGGGTTCAGATCCTCCTCTCTTTAATGTCACTGCTGTCCCACGGTGACCTGATGCTGAGATGGATTTGCTTCCCCCTGACTCATGTCACAGCAAATACTGACCTGACCTTTACAAACAGCATGTTAACATTTATAAATTTTATTTTCCTGTGCCTTGTGGAGAGAAATAGTTCCAGGTGGACAGGAGAGGATGTGGCAGTTCATTCCCAAGGCGTCCCTTTCTCATCCCATCCACTCTTCCACGTTTCTTTTGTCTGTGCCTGCAGGTCTTTGGCTTTACTAAATTGCTTTTTATGATATTTTCTACTTTGTGTGGCCATCACCAAACACAGATTAAAGGCAAACCTTCTGTAGACCTTCTGTGGTTGATTTTGGTGTCTTTGGGCAGGAGGAGTTTTCTTGGTTGTTTCAATCCAATTTCTGATGGAGGCACCTGGTGGGGCTTAGGATGATTCTTGCCATTTCTGAGCAAATACTGCAAAATCCTGGCTCTAAGTTGAAGTTTTCTCCCACAAGAGAAACACAGATTTAGAGCTCGCTCTCTTTGGATTTGGCTCAGTAGTGGCAAACTTTAAATTTCACTTCTTGCCACACCTCTTCTGAATTTGATTATGAACCAAAAGTGAGTCTGGAGGGAAAAATGTGATTGCTATCCTTAATTATATCCCATGAATAAATGCAAGTAGCAATTTGGCTAAGGAATAAATGGATATAATTTTCCCTTTCCATCCCTTGGTAAGACATTTTGTTGTGTTTTTTCCTCGCTGTGAATTCAGATATCTGAATTCTGTGCTCACACTGCTGGCATTTGTGTAGTAATTTTTAGTTTCAAACTCCTTTTAATAATGTAAATTAATAAAAATGGCCTAAGAAACAAAGTATCAATGTGTTCTAAAGGACACCTCTGGAATGCAGCTGCTATGGGACAGGAGTTTGTGTGGAGTGACCTGTTCTGGTTTCAGCAGTGGACTTTTAGAGGTTAAAATAAAATCAGGATGAAAAATGAAATGTCAGTTTTGGGGTCTGAATCTGGTGTATTCCCCAGAGTGGGTGGGGAAGAGCAGGAGGTATCCTTGGGGAAGGTGTCCATGGTTGGAATGAGATGATCTTTAAGATCCCTCCCAATCCAAACCATTCTGTGTTTCCATGGTTCCGGTGCCTAATTCTTGGAATTCTTGACACATTTCTTGAATATTTTCTTCAGAGGAGAATAACTTAATAATGTCTTCATGCACATGGAACTTTAAATAGTCCATTTCAGGGAAACTTTGGCTTGTAGAATTTAGGAGGAGTTAAAGGAGACCTCAGTTTGGCTTTGCAGTAAGTCTGGTGCAGCAGAAGGACCGAGATGTTCCTCTCACTTTGTTATTGCTCTGGATCAGTTTGGGGAAACCTAATTTGTTTTTAATTCATAAGAAAAGATTTTAAAGAAGGTGCAGACTTTATATAAATCCCAGAATTATGGAATGGTTTGGGTTGACAGGATGTTAAAGCTCTGCCAGTTCCAAGCCCTGCCATGAGCAAGGACACCTCCCACTATCCCAGGCTGCTCCAAACCTCATCCAACCTGGCCTTGCACTCTTCCAAGGATGGAGCAGTGTTTTGATTAAAGCAATCAAACCTTTATCAAAAAGCTTTCGTAATTGAATTGAAGATCCAAAAACTGGGATCCTGCTCCTTGCAGGACTCCATCCCAGCTCTCCCACTGATGCCAGGTGCTCCTCCAGCACAGAACAGCTTTGCTGCCTCTGCTCTGCTCCTCTGCCTGGTGGAGATCACCTTGTGTCCTCCCCAACTCTGCCATCACAAAAGGTTTGGGGGTGGCAGTGGATGTGTCACCAGCTGGTTGTCACCGTGCTCCTGTCCCCTCCCAGACTGTGGGATTTGCTCAAGCAGCCAAGCAATTGTTGCTTAATGAGCATCCTCTGATAATGACTGGAATTAATTTCTTCAAGATGACACTGTAATAATTAATACAGCCCTCTTGCGTGGCATGGAATTGAGTCCAGGAGCTGGAGATATTAAAGTGTCACCATCCTTGTCCCCACATGTGAAATGTCATCATCAGCTCCTGCAATCTGCCTTTATTACAGCCATATTAAAATGGATGTTTTACATCTTCATTGCAGCCTATTAACAGCATCTCTTTGATTTAAGGAATGGCTCCAGGATGCGAACACAGCCCCATTTCCATGAATAAATTTAGCACTTTAATGCTATTTATTTACTCCACGCTGTAAAATGGAATAAGATAAATAATGGGTCCCACCAGGGCGTGGGGTGAGGTGGTGATCAATGTCTCAGCAGGTCGGGGAACACAGCTCCAGTGAAGGAATAATGATGGAAATTCACAGAGCTCCCAGGGATGCCATTTATCTAATAAAGGAGGAATTACAGTGTTAACAACGTGCCTGGCACTGGGATTGGGGTGGATTGAGACCAGCAGGGGGGAAATATACACCTGGATCACCTGAATCTCAGTGTCCCATCAGAGCTGGGGACAGCTGGAGTTTGGAGGATTTGATGCCCCATCCACATGGAATTTGCTGGCTGTTGGATACCTGGGATTGTTTCTTTGCTGCTTGGAAAATCCAGTCCAGGACAAGCTTTCTGCTCATCCAGGTGTTCCTCGGACACCTCCAGGGATGGGATTTCCACTTCTATCTTCAGGTGCTGTCTTTTGTTTTCAGCAAAACACCAGCTTTGCGTGGAGCAAATGGATTCTTTAAAGGGAACTAAACTATTTATTTAAGAGATAATTAATTCCAGGGAAAAATTGCAGGGATGATTTGTGACCATCCTTAGTCATGGAAGCTCCATGGATCTCCAGGCACACCCAGAGCAGATGTGCTGGACTAGGAATGGGCTCTACAGACTCATCCCTTTTCCAACCAGGCCTGCATTAAATCCAAATTTAATTTACATATCATTGAGACGGCTGGAATTCCCAGGTGGACAGGAGGATACGTGTCTCGTGTTCCATCTCCTTTTCACTCTGGTTAAATAAATCCTTTCCCTGTGTGGGAGAATAAAGCTTTCCATGAGCTTTGGTGTGCAGGAGCTCCTTCCCATCACAATTCACACAGTGCTTGAACGGAATCTTGCAGGAATGGCCTAGACTGGATATTTTTTGGCATCAGGAAAACACTAGAGACATCTCTTCTGCCCCTGGATACACATCCTGGAATAAAAGGAGCCAGCTGCTGCCTAATGCAAAGAGGAATTGGAAGCCTGGCAGTGACTTTTGCCAAAATTTTCACCTTCCCGGGCAAAATCCGCTGTCAATTCTCCGCAGAAAGCTCCAGGAATTGTGTGTGGAGAGGAGGAGCGAGCAGAAATAACTGCTGGATGGAGTAAATTAGTTCAGGGACATGGCAGGCTTCCCTAATGGCACTTTTATGGATGCTGGATGTTTGGGGAGGTGTGGGAATGAGCCAGCTCTAATTGCTCTGGGTGAGCGAGGTTGGTTTGTGTGTCTGCATCTGCCACACTCTCATTTCTGGAATCACAAACTCTGCATCCCTGTGGTCTCCTGGGTAGGACAAGGGGATACAAAGAACAGGAATTCCCGAGGAGAGAACTTCCTGTGTTGGAAGAAATGCTCATATTTCCAGCAAACTGGGCATTGGAGGAAGCTTCTCACTGGTTTTTGTTTGAGAAACAGGGAATCAACAACATCCTGGCCTGGCACAGCCCCAGGGTGGGCACAGCTCCAGGGCAGGGACTGTCCCTGGCCCTGCTGAGGGACCCTCTGGAATCCTGGGGGCAGCTCTGGGCTGAATGGAGGAGTTGCTTTACCAATGTAAGATATTTAAATGCTCCAGGGAGAGCTTCCAGCACATTCCAGGGCCTGCAGGGGCTCCAGGAGAGCTGCAGAGGGACTGGGGACAAGGGATGGACAGGACACAGGGAATGGCTCCCAGTGCCAGAGGGCAGCCATGGATGGGATCTTGGCCATGAGGAATTCCTGGCTGGGCTGGAATTGCCAGAGCAGCTGGGGCTGCCCCTGCATCCCTGCAGTGCCCAAGGCCAGGCTGGACACTGGGGCTGGAGCAGCCTGGGACACTGGGAGGTGTCCCTGCCCGTGGATGGGGTGGAATGAGATGATTTTCCAGATCCATTCCACCCCAAACCATTCTGGGATTCTACAAGCATCTTTTGGGATATGCGGGATTGGGAATGGCTTTTCCAGGACACTAAAAAAAAACAGAATAAGGGGATAGAAGGAATAATGAAGAGAAAAACCCACTCCTGAACTGCAGGTGGGATCCTGTGCTGGGAAGAAATCCCAGTTTCTGATGCTGTAGGAGAATAACTGGGGGAGAAGAAGTATTTGACTGTTCTATGAGAAGAAATCCTAGTTTCTGATGCTGTAGGAGAATAACTGGGGGGAGAAGAAGAAGTATTTGACTGTTCTCTCTGATTTTTCCAGTAGCAGCGCTGCTCTTCAGCCTGGGAAATCCAAATATTCTGTCTTTGTCTTTCCATCCCTACATGGGAGCACCGTGTGACATCCAAATCCACATCTTTGGTGGCTCTGTGCACATGGTGCTAAAGATCCCGTAACGCTGGGAATTAACCCAGGGCCGTCCCTTCCTAATCCAAAATGAGTTTTGATGTCCAGAGTTGCCTTTGGCTACTGTTTGAATGAATTAAGATTCCAGCGTTGCCTCATATTTGCTAACTCGCCGTGGAATGAACTCAGAGTCAGATCCTCATTTAGTTAAAATAAATGTACTTCCATGGTTTTAAACAAATTTCAACCAGCGGACGGTTTTGCCTGGGGGGATTTAAGAGGCTGCCTGTTGGATCAGGTTCTGAGTTGCATTATAATGAGCAGAAAACGTGGAATATGTGTGGAATTTAAGGGAAGAGGTTTATACCAGGCTGGTTTTTACCTCATGCCTCATTTTCCTAATAGGAATGGAAACAAATGATTGTGCCATTGAACTGGAGTGGGAACAAATGGATGTGCCATCAAATTTGTGGCTCCGGGAGGAAAATTAGTCAATACAACTTTGGAATGAACATTCCTTCATTTTCAGCTGGTAGATGCAGCTTTCCCTTCATGTTTTTGTTGTCTGGGCCTTGTGAAGAAAACATTTCAATGAAGGAGAAGAGATCAAGGAACATTTTCAAAGCCATCTCTTCCCCCCCCGAACCTTTCAATCTCCCGGCTCATTTTCCATTTCCGTGACCCTCTTGAATGTCATCTGCTCTTTTCCAACTGTAAAGCTTTTCCCTCTCCCCTCCTTTCCCTTGTGGTCTCCTCTCTTCCGAGCTGGCCTTTCTTCCTTTGTGAGCCTTCGCTCCTCCTCCTCCTCCTCAGCTGCCCCACTGGGGCTGGCACCTTTTATCAGCCTTATCAGGCAGATCAGAGCACTGGACTGGGGGGAACTGGAACAAATTCTTCTGGGTCAACAATTTGCTTCCCAATGATCCTTTGATTTCTCAGGACCAGGTGTCATTGATCCATGTCAAATTTGTGGCTAAGCCCAAGTTCGAGTGAGTGTGGGCTTAACCACCTGAGGTTTTGAAAGTTTTTTTTTTTGAGGGAAACAGTGATTTGGAGGAAAGGAGAGAGAAGAATTGGTGATTGAGTTTTTAGCTCTTTTCTCCCTGAACTTTGCATCTCTTGAATTTTTAATAAAGTCTCTCTGGGCAAAACAGGGTAAGAAAATGATCAGTATGGTCAAGGGACATACTTAAAATTTTGTCAGGTTTGGCTTGTGATTCTTTCTGAGTCTTCCAAGGAATTCTATCAGGCCTTCACAGATCCACCCCCACAGCTGGGAGATGCCACTGGGCTGTTCCCACCTGGTTATTTTGAACAGCTGCTGCATTTCCCTCCTCTGACACTCAGCAGTGACTTTCTGGGTATCTTTACTGCAGGGGTTTGAGTAACATCCCTTAACCTTACATGAAAGGCCAAGAACATCCCTTCAGATCATGGAATTAATGTCTTTTTTCCCACTCTGTAAAATGTTCCCCTTCTCTCTTAACATCGAGCTCCACTTTCCCTCCAAACTCGAAGGAAGTTGTTTTTCTGTGCTTCCAAATCCATGAATATTCACTCAAGAATTTCAGAGCGTTTGGAGCACAGGGGCTCTGTAGTTCTTCACAAATCTCCCAACCCTCCCTGCTTTTGATCCATCATCACCTGTGGCATCCATGGCCGAATTCCCAATCCTGTCAGCCCAGCCCAGGGAAGGGGCTGGAGCTGGTTGTGTTTCTGGGTCTCCTCAGGTCCATGGCTTCACCCATCAATCAAAAAGCTGTGAAAGGAGCTCGTTGAAGCTCTGCCAGCTCCTTTTGCCCCACACTGGGGGACGAGCTGCCGACAGCTCTCGGGGACCTGCCAGGCGTGTGCCAGCTCCATCTCAGCGTGGGTGAGGAGACTTTGGGATTGCTCCAGGTGTACCTGGGCAGACCTGGACCTCGTGCTCCAGGTGCACGCTGGTGTTCTCACCATAAATCCTATTTTTTGAAGACCTGCTTCCTCAGATCTCACTAAGCACATAAGGCCAGTTTGCAAATCCTGGAGAGGGAATTTTCATTCCATAAGAACAATTTGAGGCTTGCTCTACAAAGAAGGAAAGCCTACTGTGCTGATGTGTTTATAGAGACCCAAATGATCCAATTTTTCCAAAACCACTTCAAACTTGCCCTGTCCCAGTGGTGTCACTGGAGTTGGGCCTCTGGAAAAGAGCCTGGCTTTATATACACACTTGTGAAGAGCTGACAAGTTCCTATTAAAACATAAAATGGGAAAACCTTTCAAACTCTCTCTGCCACCTCTCTAAAATAATATTTACAGCATCTAAGTCTGCCAAAGCTAAATGTAATTTCAGTTTGTATTAGACAGTGACTGAGGCTAGAATGAGCACCCTGTGTTTTATTTTCTACCCTAACATGTACTTAAGGGGAATTATGACTTTCTAAAATCGTTTAACTCTTCCAGTTTATTCTTTGCTTGCTGCAGGTAAGTATATCCTTGTGGTTAAAATATTTCTCTTGGTTTTTATAGGGAATAAACACTTCTGATCTAACTCTGATCTGTGGCACAGTTTACACGGTGAAGAGTCTGTCGTGTTGTTAAATGCTCTCATCTTTATTCATGTCCTGGGATGATTCAGCCTTCCCTGTAAATTACAGCATCAGGAGCACTTTACAACCTGTAGGAGTTTAGCTGGCATCCAGAATAAACAGGGGGGCTGTTTTAAGGTCTGGGTAATTTGTTTTTACTCCTTGAGGAGGATTGAGCTGAGCCCTGGTGCAGTCAAGTCGTTTTTGGCTTTAATAACTCAGAGAAAAGGTGGTGCTGAGAAGGAGCTGTGAGATTTTGTGTCTTGGGTTGAAAGATATTAGTGGTGGTGTGTTCTACTGCCGTCTGTCAGAGCTGGGGCAGCTCTCTGCTGTTCATGGGCAGTTTTCTTTATCTCCTCCATGACCAATCCACCCTCCAAAAAGATCTCTGCTGTTAATTGAGTGTCCCTGCATGGCTGATCAAATTCCAGCATCCCATGGGGAGATGCTCCGCCCAGGGCAGGAGCCAAGCATTCCTACCTGGATACAATCTGAGCCTGGAACAGCACAGCAGCCTTTGCCCACTGCATTCCCAGAGGAGCAGCTTTCTCCTGCCCTGCATTCCCAGAGGAAGAGCAGGCCCATCCACAGCAGCCCTGGAGCTTCAGAGGAAAACTCCAGCCTTGTGCAGGATCCCTGCTCCAGCAGAACCACAGCTGGCACTGCAGGAGGGCTGAGCCCCCATGGGATGGGACTGTGCCACCACCCTGACACACAGGGGGCCAGGGCATGTTCCTGCTCCCATATCTTTGCCTGAGAGCCCCTTAATTTCAAAACTATAATAATTCAGAGGGAGGGGGTTTGCATTTTCTATTTCAAGGAAGGCTCCTGCCTTCCTCAGCAGACACCTGGCTTTTCAAACCAAGACATTTTGGCTCTCTCAAATTGATGCTGTTTGATGAGAGATGCCCTCAGAAGCGTTGCTGGCTGCCATCAATGTAAATTCCCTGTCTGGACTTTTTAAATCCCATCTAAAAGCAAAACTGGGGGAGATTAGCAGCTCCCTCTGAACGTGGGTAACTGGGCTCTCTCTGAGCTGTGCTGGCAGTAATTACCGAGTTAAGTTCCCTCTGTTTGTTCATCCTTACAGTAAATTAAGAAAGGAAGATTTGGGACTTGTCTGCAAGTTGATGGGCTTTGCAAATAGAGATGTGCCTTCAAAGAGTCATTTAGAGCAATTATTTGAGAGCAGTTCTTTGCTGATGGAGACAAAACACGCTATTAGAAGGCTTTTCTTTAAAAAAAAAAAAGACAAGACCAGCACAGCAGTTATTTTCTTAATGTGTTCCCGTTTATGGCTTTTTAGTCTGGAATTGTGGAAACCCCCAGCTTCTTACAACTGTTTTTATACATTAACAGGGATTTTGAATTGCTACACCCATAGCTCTGCTACCAGGAAACCTCCTGGTCAAGGGCTGGGATATGATACCTGACTATATTTAGATGCATTTTTGACTGGAGTGGAGCTGCCTCAAAAATTCTTTGTTTTAATATTCCAGCATGGGGAGTTTTTTTAGTATTATTGGAAAGGCAGCACTCTGCCTTTTCAGGGAAAACGTGTTCCCACCAGGCAGTGGGATGGATAATCCTCCTCCCTGGATCCCAGGCTTCTGCCTCCCCACAGGCACTTTGGGATGGGAGAGATTTGGGACCTGGCACCAGAGTCCATGTGAGCCCCCCAAAAAAGAGATCCCAGATCCCCAGTGAATCCTTGCAGAGAGACAGCAGCAATTTGTTTTTGTCTCAGCTGAGATAGAAATATCAATTCTGGTTTGTGTCTCCTCTTAGGGACGTTGCCCACACTTTAATTCACTTGGGGTGTCCCCCCAAAGGTCAGCTCCTCTCAGGCTCCCAAAACCACCCCCTGCTGCTCCAAGGGTTGGAAGTCATCGCTCTTCTGAGGTTTGCACAAATCCATGGTGTGTTCCTGAGCTCCCCTGCTTCCTGAGCTGCTCTTTGCAAGCACTTCCAGTGTGTTCTGTGGTGATTTATTTTCCTCCCAAGGAAACATTCAGTCCCGTCTGTCACAAGTGCCTGCAGCTTTCTGCTTTCTCCATTTTTTTTTGTGTTTTTCTGTGTCCAGACACAGTGAAAGCTCACATTCTGCTTTAGCTTTTCTCATTCCCTGGCTGAATTGGTCTCAGTGTGCTGAAATCTCCCATTCCCACCTCCAATCCCTTTTCCTGCCCATCCTCATTCCTGTCTATACCAGCTCCACCTTCATGGAATCGCCACTGAAGGGTTTGGGTTGGAAGAACCTTCCTGATCATCCAGTCCCACCCCTTTGCCATGGGTAGAGAACCTTCCACGAGATTTATTTCCCTCCTAAAGATTTCTACAGGGCATAATTTTAACCCAGTTTTCCTCCTCGTGTGATTGTTGTTCCATCCTGCTGCTGGAAGCTGGGATTGATGTGTTTTTAGGGGTGCTCAAGCAGCAGCTCTGTGTGGCCACATCACCTCTGAGCTGAACAAGTGCTGCTGTCCAGAGTTACCCCTGCTCATCCAGAGGTTATGGGTCTTGGGAAGTGATAGAAGAAATCCTGGGAGGACAAAGTCCAGAGGGAGCTCTTGACTCTGCAGCTTTGGTGATCATTCCAGCCTGTTCTCTTGGCTTAACCTGTTTGCTCCTTAAATGCATTAGGACACCTTGGGCCAGGTAAATCTCAGTTTCTTCTCTCTCAGCTCCCTGCAAAGGCAAAGCAGGGCTTGGGGTGGAGCTCAGCTGCCCCTTGGACTGCAGCATTCCCACCAGGTTCCTGCTCTCCTCGTTTTTGTGGCCTCCTCTGGACTCACCCAGCAGCTCCTGATGTTGGAGGCAGCTCTGCAGGTGGGGTCTCACTGAGCTGGGCGCAGGGGGATGATTCCATCCCTCAGTTCCTGCCCACAATGGATTCTCCTGGCTTTCTGGGCTGAGTGGATGTGGCCAGGGCATGTCCAGCTTTTCATCCACCAGCACCAGTCCCTCTGGTCAGGGCTGCTCTCAATCCCTTCTTTAGGGAATCCCTGACCCACTTCACTTGCCCTTCTTGAACTTCATCAAATTCCCCACTCCTGGAGCTGACAAAAACCCAAAGCTTTAATCAGTGACTGCTACGACAGGAATTTAAATTTTGGATTTGAAAGTGCCCTGCTGTAACCGATGCATGCACCCCTCCCCTGAGTGCTGTACCACTGTGTTTTTCTTTGCAAAAACACCTGGACTGAACACTTGTGATGTTACAGGATGCTATTGGGAGCTGTTAAAGACAGAGGAGTCATCAGGGGTGGGCTCAGAAAAGGAGATGAGAAAAAGCCATCAGCTCTCTTGTTGCTGAAACAATGGCAGATGGGGTACACAGAACGAGCTATTGAACGACAGCAATCGAAAATGAACTCTTATTATTTCTCACTCACTCCTTCTGTCAGTGATTGAGGCATTGCAGAGCACAAGCAGGAAAATAATAGGTTGCTTTCACAATGGGAGAAGTTTAACAAGTGTTAAATCATTCATTGACATCGGGGCTGCCGTCAGTGAGACTCCATCAGTGCTGCCGGTGCCTGGCTGTCCTGATTGCTCCACTTGCCTTCCACACCCAATCTCCAGGCAATGAGACCCTCAGCATCCCAAATTTCTGCCTGTGGAGTGGGACTGAACAGGGAGATGCTTCAGGGCGAGGCTGAGCGCCGAGGTTTTCACACAATTCCCCTGGCACATGGCGCCTGACGTGGGGCACAAAGCCAGAGGATGGGTTTGGGAGTGGAATATTCTCCCTGGGGGCTGGTGAGCACTCAGGCACTGTGTGGATGTCTCAGCTTGTGTTAACCTGGGTTCCCTTTGTGTTGTAGAGTTTGAATTTCTGGCTTCTGTGCTTGGCAGAGCTTGGTTTTGGTTTTGGGGCTTGGTGTGAGCTGTTCCTTCAGTGTCTGTCACTCGTGTTCATCCTAAAGCTGGAAGTGCACTGGGTGTCCTTGTAATCACTTGGTAATAATCACAGAAATACAGAATGGTTTGGGTTGGAAGGGACCTGAAAGATCATTCCAGCCCTGTTGGAATCTGAAATGTAAGGAATTCTCAGAACTTTGGGCCTGTAAGCCAAAGCTCAGAATTAACCACAGGATTTGGTTTGAGACCTTTGAGACCTTCCAAACTCAGGTGCTAGAAGCAAGGATGTGGATTTATAGTTTGAAGCAGAGACACATTAAGCTAAGTAGAGGAAAGTTTAGAGTTTTAGAGTTTAAGATATAGAAAAAATAGAAGTAGTTACAGAGGTGAACAAGGAGTTTAGAGTGCAGCACTGTAGGTTTGTGTGTCATAACATGATTGGCCACGAAAGCTTACACTGCAGCGTGGGTCCATAAGACAAAATATTTAAGGATTGGGTCAAAAACATAAATATCCTTGTTGGCAGTGTTTTATTGGTCAATAACTCCTTAAAAGGTCTTGTAACTAGGGCTCTTGTGACCTTCTGAACCATACAGTGAAGATGTGAGCTGAACTCACCCTTCCTGCCTACGGAGAAGATAAGAAAATAAATTGCATCATCTAAAAAGCTCAGAGGTGCCATCTCTAACTCATTAAATTCCTTCAAAAATCCCCATAGAACACCATCCGCAGGCAGGGACACCTCCCACCATTCCAGGCTGCTCCAATCCTTCCTTGGGCACTGCAGGGATGCAGGGGCAGCCCCAGCTGCTCTGGCAATTCCAGCCCAGCCAGGAATTCCTCATGGCCAAGATCCCATCCATGGCTGCCCTCTGGCAGTGGGAGCCATTCCCTGTGTCCTGTCCATCCCTTGTCCCCAGTCCCTCTGCAGCTCTCCTGGAGCCCCTTTAGCTCTTCAAAGGGCTCTGAGCTCTCCCTGGAGCTTTCTTTTCCAGTTCTGAGCATTTCCATCTCAGCTGATGAGTTTGCTGGGACTTAAATTGGGACAATGATTTCTAAGGAAGCTTCTGCCTGAGGACTGAGAAGCACCTGGCAGGTTCAGTGTTTGGAAGGGGTCATTGTCCTGTTTTTTATGGGTGGAAGAGCAGAGGTGTAGGAGAAGCCATGAATAACCTGGCAGAGAGAGGTAAAGCTCTGTGTCCTTGTCCCCATTCCCCCCATGGGACCTCTGCACCCCTCCCCATCTCTGTGGCTCCGAGGGCTTCTCAAATTGATTTGAAAACAATCACAGCAATAAGAGAAATAATTTGTTGGTTTATCGCAGGAACACAGTCCAGGAGGTGACCTTTCTATTTAACTATAGCCAGAAACATTCTCTGCTCTCTGGGCTTTTCCTCTTAATTCCCAAGTAGGAACTTGTAGGAGCCCAGAAAAATGTTTTCCTTTGGAATGTGACTGTTTCACATGGGGAATGGGATGAATTGGAGCTGCTTTGCCTTCTGCCCATGTGGTGATGTCCAAAGTCCTCAAGGCAGGATGTTGCTCTAAGAGCAGCAGTAAAAGGCAAGAAGGAAAGAAATGGGATTAAGGAGAGGTGAGTGAGGAAAGTCTTCACAGCATCTTTCCTCAAACTGTTGGAAAAATACTTTTCTTTCCATTGCTTCTGCTCTGCTTATCAGGCAGAAGATCTGCTTGCCTCCAGAAAATCATCTTTAAAGCAGAAATCTGTGTCAGTAGAACAGAAACAGTGGTGATACAGCTCTCCCAGATATCTCAGGGGTGCAGGGCCACATTTCAGCCCAACCCATCCTAAAATGGGCTAAAAATAGCTCAAGGTAATCAGCTCACAGTGGCCACATCCCATCAGCTGCCCAGTGCTTTCACTTCCACTTGGATCCAGTCCAAAGCCCTGGAGATCAGAGGTTTGGAGTGTGAAGAGCCCATTCATTATTCCAGGCTTGAGTCTTAATCACCAGCAGCCTAATTTGGCCCATTAGGAGCAGTAAATATCCAAGACCTCTTCAGGCTTCACTTCCAGTTGGAAATTTTGCTGGTTAGTTAAAAAACAAAATAAGAAATCATCTGTCTTGTGTATTCATCTGGGAATAAAAACTGATCATTCCCTCCTGGAACAGAAGTTTCTTGTGCCTTGATGGCTGTGGATCCCTGAGAGGAATACATGAAATTGTTAGAAACATTTTCTCTTTTTTTGTGTGTGTGTGATTTTTCTTTCTCTCATTTATTTCCTATTCCTGTGGTTCAGCGTGTACAAATCAATATAATCACTCTTTGGTCCTGATTTGACATTTTTTTCAGCTTTGAATGCAGGAATTGAGTTACCTCAGAGAAGCTGCTTCGCTCTGGGTAATTTGGAGGCTTGTTGCTAATATTTAGCAATTTGGGCAATTTGTACTTGGTTGCTTTATCCTCTTTTCACTGATCTCACTCAGTGCCTTTCCCTGTGTATTTGTGCCCCTCAATAATGCTGTGCAAAGCCTCTCTCCCAGGATTTTCACCCATCCAGGGGGGAAAAGTGAGACTTTGCTCCTTCAGGGAACATCCTGATTTGGAAGGGACCCACGAGGATCCTTGAGTCCAGCTCCTGGCCCTGCACAGGACACCCCAAGAGCTGTCTGTGGGTCTCAGAGGAATAATCCATCAACAAATTTGGATTTGCCCAAATTTTAGGGCCCAAATTTGGCAAATTTAAGGGCCCAAATTTGGCAAATCTGAGCCCAAGCTGCTCCTTCCACAGGCAAGCAGAGACACAACAGTTCTGTGGAAAAGACTCTGACAAAGCCAAGCTGAACACGAAGAACAGCAGCAAAAATTGGGATAACGCTTGGTTTCCTATCCCATCAAACACAGAGCAGCAGGACAATCTCATCAGCTGAAGGAGACAAATGATGGAGTTTCCCATGATTTATTCTGTGGAGATCTCCTGCCTCATTTGTTGGGAGTCAATGTTTTGCCCACCAGCTGTGGGAGCCCCTCAGAACGTGGATGTTCCCTTCTGAAGCAGCTGCCCTTGGCGTTCCTTTAATGAACTCATAATTTATGGGCTGTGTTCTACATCTCCTCCCCGTGCCCCCAGAGTTTGTTCCAGCCAGCTCTGGAAGAAATGAGCTGTGGAGTTGTTACTCTCCTTGATTAAGTCAATAAAATCCGTTTGTCTTGGTGGGTGAGGAGCTCCACTTGGCCTCCCAGATTCTGATTTTTTTGGGGGGGAAAAACAATAGCCAAGGCAATGATAAAATATGTGAGAATCAGAACTGACCAGGCAGAGTCTGGAATTGAGGTGGTGATTTGGAATTCTCAGATGGTGACATTGATTGTTCTACTGAAGAACCTTTTATTGGTTATAGATGATGGATTTTAATGATTAGGGTGGTTTTTTTAATAAATTATCACTGCTGTGAAAGACAGGAGATGCTTCATGTGCTGTCTTTCCTCAGGATCAGCCAGATTTCTGCTCCTTCATCCCAAAAGGTCACATTCCTGTCTTTCACTTGTTAAACCTTTACAATATCATCAAGGCCAGGGTTCTTCTTTTCGATTTTATTTTTATTTTCATTTTCATCTGCTGTGATTCTCAAATTGCACGTTAAAGTCCTCCTTGTCAAGGGTGGCAGTTCCAAGTTTAATCTAGTTTAATAAAAACAGTGTTTGTCTATTAACTTTCTTCCTGATCATGAAAAAGCTCCTCAGCTCCCTCAAGAGAAATGTGAAATAGCATTAAAATCCAGTCTCTGTTAAGGTCCTGCACTCCTGCAAGTGTCCAAGTCCAGGCTGGACAGGGCTTGGAGTACCGTGGAAGGGACTGGGTGGGCTCTAAATTTCTTTTTAAACCACAGAGCACAGTAAATACAGCCCATGTGTGAGGCTTTCAGGTCTTTTTAATATTCCCTAATTCTGCTCCTGACCTGGCAGGCTGGGCCTGGTGGGAGCAGCAGCACTCAGGTGGATGTGGAGGGATCAGAGCAAATTTTTTAAAATTATTTATTTTATTATTAGTGTTGTTTTTATTATTATTATCATCATCATTATCATTATTATTATTCCTGTAAGTCCTGGGGAGACACTTTCCTGAGAGAACAGTGCCCTGACCTCACTAAATCGCTTTTATCCCAATTTTGAGCACTGCCAAACCCCCAGAGGATTGGCAGGAGCAGCAAGGACCAGACTCCTCTGGAGTTCCTCTTCTGTATTTTCTCCCTGTGCTTTTGAGTGTCTGTTCTGGTGTTCCCCCACAAAACCAGCCCAGGGATTCCTGGTTGCATCACAGCAGGGAAAAAAAAAGCCAAATTTGGGCTGTTTCCTGTGGTTATTTGACGTGAGCCAGCACTGACACTTGAAAACAAGCAGAGTTTCTGAACACAAACATCCTCAGAAAACTTTTCACTTTGGAATGTCTCTTTCAGAGCTTTCCAGTGTAAACTCCCAAATCCCTCCTGGATTAGAGCTGCCTCAGAGCTGTCACGTTTTGGCTGCTGTTGTTCTGCAGTGCTTTTGCAATTACTGATTCACAGAGCAATAAACCCCCAGGACTTTGGATTGGGGTCTCTGAAAACAAAGCAGCACCGAGGAATGCATTTCACCTTGCCACGAGGAGCTCTTGGCAACTTTTAGAGTCTGTAGAGACAATTCATCTTCCTCTCCCCTGTAAGTGCTGCGCTGAAATCCCATTGTGAGGCAATAAAAAAAGGGAATATTCTCATTTAAGTCAAAGTTGTTGCATCAGATCACCTTTTTAGAGCTCTCTTGGAATGCTGTCTGCTCGTTGCACAGTCACCGTGGTTCTGAGCCAGTTTAACCAGTGGTGGGTGGCACAGTGACAGCTGCTAAATTGAGATAATTCCATGTTTTCTGATTAGCAAAACCACAAAAGCCAGAGGTGAAAATGCGTTTTAGATGCTCTGGGTGCAATATCTCTGTTTGTTATGAGCGTTTCAGTGATGAATCAGCCCTTCAGCCTCAGTGGGGACCCAGCAGGGCACAGGCAGATGAAAAGAGGATGAAATGTGGCTAAAGTGGGCAAAGGAGGGATGAGAGAATAGAAGGATAATTACTCCCATTTTATGGATGCGGATTGAACAGCCGGGAAGATGAAGGGATTGATTGAAGACTCATTAAGGACCACGTTCATCACCAAACCACGGCCTCAGGTGCCACATCCAGAGGTTTTTTGGACACTCCCTGAGCAGACTCTTCCAATTCCTGTTCCAGTCCTTGTGGGCTGTTCAATCCTGCAGAGCTCTGCACTGCCCTGGCCTTGATCCAACAAACAGCTGGAGCAACTTCGGATCTTTAATTCCTTGGAGTTTTAGGGAATCAGGAGCTGAACCAAAATCCTGTCAGGTCCTTAAAATCTGATCCCATCCACCAACTCAAGGAGTAGTTTTCCTCCCATTTCTCAGCTTTGCTGATGCGTTTGGAGGCAGCAATTGAGCATATTTTGGGGGGAAAAACCAGCCCCAGATGCTTATTTCAAAAGGAAAGAAAGCAGCATTGTTAAAGCTGCATTTAAGTCGTTATCTCTTCTTATTACTGCTGCTTCTTTCAAGAAGTCTCTCCAGTTTGGCTTTCAGGGATAACAAACCCAGGGTGGAAAGCAGAGCTGGGGGCTGCTGGGCCATTCAACATCTGGGGGTTGGGAGGCAAAGAGAAAGGGGGAAATCTATGAACTATCAAAATGTTGTTGGCTTTTCATTCCCAGATCAATCTGGGATCTCTCAGCGCATCACAATGCGAAATGGTGCATAATATCACAGTCCTAAATTGGCCCAAATTATTGTGTTTTTAAGCCAAGCCAGCTTTGTTTAAATAATGGCTTTGCCATGGAGATTTGTCTCATTGATTGGATGCTTCGGAGTGGCAGAGCGAGAAAAATGAATTTGTGTCAGGCTGAATTACAGGTTTCCATATATTATTTAAGCCTTGCTCTTTACCTCTCCCTCTGTCAATCATCATTTCCTTGCAGATTGCTCTATTTTTAATATTTCTCAGAGTTGAAGGTTACTTTCTTCTCCAGCAGCAGCTTTGAAGCAAATATTTTTTTAGCGGTGATGTTAATGGTAATTAATAATTATGGGATTTATGAATGTGTGTCTTGCCATTCTCCCCCTCAACTCTCTTGAGACCCCTCCTGCAGAGCTGCCCCAGCCCTGGGGACAACAGGGGTGGAATGAATGATCTTTCAGGTCCTTTCCAACCCAAACCATTCCATGATTCCATTTTTTATGGCAAGTTTTTCTCTTTGCATTTACTGATGAACTGTTTTTCTGTCCAATCCCCCTGGACTTGGTCAATCTGCTGCTTCCCTTGCTGTAGGATTCCCAACGGGAATTAGCAGCACACAGCGGGACTGGAAATGGAAATCAAGTGTTGGAAGTAACAGAGCTGGAAGTGGAGGCTCCTCTTTCAGCCACCCTCACTGGCACCTCTCACTGCTCAGGGAGATCTTCTCCTGTTCCTTATTTCCATGGTTTTAGGAGGTCCCCACAGGGTCCTTCTGTGAAATCCCACATTTCTTGTTCAGTGGAGTAACTGAGCGGGAATGATAAGCTGCTCAAAAGCAAAAAGTCAATAGCTATCACTTCTTCATCAAACCTTTAAACATTGCATGAAAAATGGATTGTTTAGAATTCCAGAACAGGGGCACAGCAGAGAGGGCAAAACTTCAGGAAATCTTTAGGTTACAGTTTACAGACGCAAGTGCCAGGAGAAGCAATTCCTCAGGAGAAGCAATTCCTTCCTTTTTGCAGGAAAGTCACTGGCCCTGGGTTTGTTCCTACAGGAACCTGAGCTCACGTGCCAAAGGATGGAGCACATGAGATTAATTCCTTTCTCTTTCCCTCTGGTTTAAAGATTTCTTCCCAATTAATTGTCAAGGACCAGGGCAGGTGAGAAAACCCGAGATGTTCTTGTTGTGCTGTTCACCTCATGGGTTTTGGAAGAGGAAGGAAGGACAGAAGCTGCATTTTTATTGTGGAGCTGGTATTTAACACTCAGGAGTGCTCCAGGTGTAACCTGAAGAAAAGAAGTTCCAGATGGGAGGAGAAAAATTTGCTGCTGTGCAAGTGAAGAAGGATTCTAGGGATGGATGCTTACCTAGTGATAAATAATCCATGTTCTGGGGGACACACAGGAGGCTGGACCCAGGGTGGGATTGGCCTCTTCTCCCAGGGAATGAGCAACAGGATGGGAGCAAATGGCCTCAAGGGGACCCAGGGGAGGCTCAGGGTGGACATCAGCAGGAATTTCCCCATGGAAAGTCTGCCCAGGGGGGTTTGGAGGTGGCACTCAGGGCTCTGGGGACAAGGTGGGCATCGGGCACACCTTGGACTTGGTGGTCCAAGAGGGTTTTTCCAACCTCAGCGATCCTGGGATTGTGCCACCCAAAGGCAGCTGGGTGGCTGGGCCCAGAGGCTGGTGGGCAGTGGATTTACACCAGTGGTGTGCAGTGGGGCCAGGTTCAAGGTCTTTATCACAGACGTGATAAAGGCACGGACGTGACAAAGGTGATGGAGGGCACCTTCAGCTCTCAGATCACGCCAGGCCGGGTGGGATGTGGATCTGCCAGAGGGCAGGGAGCTCTGCAGGCTGCATCCGTGGGCTGAGGGACAACAGGACCACGTGCTGGGTTGTGCCCTGGAGTGACAATCACATCCAGTGCCACAGGCTCCATCCCACAGCTGGATTTTGGATGGGAAAAGCAGTTTGGAGGAGCACAAGCAGATGTGCTAGAGCCAAGCATCTCCCTGGTGTCTTCTCCCAGGGCCACCACTGGGGCTGCTCATCCCTTGGGGTGGGACATGAATCCTCTCCCTGTTATGGGAAATCACTCCCTCTGCACCACTCCTGCTTGGGAATGGTTGGATATCAACAGTTCTGTCCTGCAATTAGAAATGCTGGCACAGTTCTTGGAGCAGCCTGGTCCAGTGGAAGGTGTCCCTGCTCGTGGCAGGGGTTTGGAACAAGATAATTTTTTGGTTGGTCCCTTCCAACCAAACCATTTTGGGGTCATTCCATGAAAATTCACTTTTTTAAACTAAAACATCCTCTGAACAAGGCCAGTGAGGGAGCAGTGCTGAGTTCCACCATCAAGGTGCCCTTTCCAGCAGTTGTGGCCGTGGTTTTGTGTTCTCTCAGCTGACACCATTTATAAAGTTTTGCAGGGAATTGTGGAAAAACCGTAGAATTTCATTTTACAACTCATTGCAGAGGGTGAAATTGTTTGTATTGAGCTGGGGTGTAAATGCTGGGGGTTTTTTGCAGGCAAAAATCCTTAATTGACCATCCACTTTCCTTGTCCAGCCTCACTAAAAAAGCAAGAAACAAACCAGAGTTAAATTAAATTTTAATTTGGTTTCATAACCAGAAAGAACAGGTCGATATTTTTTGAAACAGAGGGGAAAACTCTTCTTGGAAGGATTTTCTTCATCTTCAAAGTGTGGTTTATTGTAAAACTTTATTGCTTAGAGTTGAATTCAGTAAAAAGTTCTAAGTGCTGACAGCTCCATTCCATTCCATTCCATTCCATTCCATTCCATTCCATCCCATCCCCTGTGTTTAAAATCTCTGAATAATCCTGGAGAGATGATTGCACCTGGTAATTATTGTTACAGACATTATTGAACCATCTCACGACACCTGCTGATCTCTCCCCCTGGTCAAACAGTTGAGAATAATGCAGTAAACATATTTTAATGTTATATTTTTCATTTTCTTTATCTCATTAATGGCTGTTCATATTGAAAAGTGGAGTAGTTTATTTGACCTGCACCATACCTGCCTTGTCCCTGAACACTGTAGATCCTGTTTGAAAAATAACATTATTTTTCAATGCTACAAATTCAATACTAAAAATGTGTGTTTTTTTCTTCAAAAAAAAAATCATGATTAGCTGGAAGAGAAATGATGAGAGTGGTATCTGCAAACTCAGGAGTTCTTCTGCACTATTTATGCTTCTTATCATATCTGAAACAACCTAGGAAATCAATTCCTGCAATCCCCATCCACGTCAAACCAGGCTTATCAACAGGAGCCTCCTGGAAGTTGTTCTTGTCTGTCTGAAAGCAGATGGATCTTGAGGCCTGGGATACAATCCCTTTCTTCTCTTACACTTGCAGCTGATGTTGTGGAATGAAGTTGGTATTTTTCCACGGAAGAAGGGTGATAAAAATTTCTCTTTAAATTGTTCCAATCAAAGCAGCTTTTTGTAAAAGTTTTTGGTGATAAGGGCAGAGCTCAGTGAGCTGGGCGTTGAACAGCTGGAAATGAGAGAGGTTTCGTTTTGGTTTAGTGGTTGGAGTTGAGACGGTCAAAAAATCAATTAGAGCCAGGTGGAGGAAAGAAACAAAACCAAAACAAATCCACAAAAATACCGTTTGCCAGAATTGCTGCAGTGCCACCCAAGCCATTCCATGTTTTAAAAATAAGGAATTAAATGCAACCATGTTGGGAATGTAGGGGATAAAACACTTTTTTTGGACAAGGACGTTGTTCCCATCACAGAGATCCAGCTGTTGCTGACTGTGGATGACACCACTGGGGGTTTTCTTCCAGGCTTTACTTTCCCTTCTTTCCTTCTTTCTATTTTTTGTTCCCAGTCACAAATGTCCAGTGGGATATTGGGTCACTTAACTGCATTTTGTTTTTCGCTGGCTGCTGTTCTTATCACGGCAGCACAAGACTCAGGGAGTTCAGTCAATACTTGCATAATCAATTTAAAAAATGACAAAGGAGTCCTGCTAATTAGGGCAAAGCTGCTGCTTATGATTTTTCAATAATTACTTCAGCTTCCTCCTTCTCCAGCATCTCCAGAAAATGGGGGCTGATTGAAGGAGGGGATCTTGCTTGACTGAGGACGTGTCAGAATTCCACAAATCCAAGTGGGAATTGAAATTGGGGCTTTTTGTTTCAGCACATGAAGGGGCTCTCAAGGAGAGGGGGGAAGAACGGGGTTGATTGTTATTTTTCCATGGTGCTACAGAGCAGAAAGAGAGAATGTGACATTCTCTCTTTACCTGTTTGGCCTCATTTCCTGCCCCAGAACATCAGCTGCCCTGGCAGCAACCCAGGGCTTGGATGTCTGGGAAGATCTCTGGGAACAGAGGAAGACAAAAAGTTTTGAGGGATGTGTTGCTCGTTTCTCCTTGGCTCTGTGGCATCCATGAATTTCTGAGGCCACTTATCTCCTGGATAGTCTGAGACCAGAAGGGAAGGGGGAGCTGATGGTTTGTCCACCCCAAACAACAGAAAATCCCAGCAGGGCTTTTTGTTTTTGTGGATGGGAGGGAAAAAAATCATAAACCCACGTGCTGCAGTGCTGAATCATCCATTAAAATATTCCATGGCATTTTCTGGTCCCTCCTTTGCCCAGCCAGGGAACCCACGGGGTGGGTGAGGGCTGAGATCTTCACTGCTGTGCCAGCAGAGCCTCTCTGAGATGGTGCAGAGCAGGGCTGGGGTCGGGTGCCACCTTTCCCACCCGGATCCTGCCTCACTTGGCAGATTATTCCAATGGCTGCTGGTTCTCCTTGAGAAAAATGTTCCCCTTGTGTGCCACCAGAATCTCCACAGGAGTAACATGTGCCCATCACCCCTTGTTTTATCCATGTGGCTCCGGGGAAAAAGGGATTTTCCTTCATTCCCAAGAAAGGGAATGGGAACGCCCAACATCCAGAGGAGCAGCCTGGGTGGCTGGGAGAGGTCATGGTAAACTCAAAATTAAAAGGGGGAAAAGCCACAGGGTGGTTTGGGTTGGAAGGGACCGTAAGGATCATCTCATTCCAACCCAAACCATGGGCAGGGACACCTCCCACTGTGCCAGGGTGCTCCAAGCTGGCCTTGGACACTTCCAGGGATGAGGAGCCCCAGCAGCTTCTTGGTTTTGGTGTGTGAAGGCACATTAATGGTCCTTCCCTGGCCAGCCTGGGGAAGACTTTCTGCCTTAAACACTGCTCTGCAACAGGCAAAAATCTGTTCCATTGTCCTGCACTCTCTTCCCTTCTCCATAAAATTGACTTTTTACCCCAGGGATCAATAAAAGCTCTGGTGTCCTTGAATGTCCTTTTCCAAACCAGCTGTGCTGGAGAGGAGCAGACCTGAGCTGGAGGACTGACCTGAGCTGGTTCAAAAGGGACTCAGAGCCCTTTCCAGCCTCTCTCCATCCTTCCAAACCATGGAAATGTCCCCTCTGTCATTCCTGCATCCAGAGGAACCAGAATATGGATCCCACACAATCCTGGCCCTGAGCAGCACCTTCTGCCCACCAGAGATCTCACCTCAGCCTTGGAAAAGGGAGAAAGGAGCAGGATTATTTCTTGGATTGTTGGTTGTTGGGATTTTTTTTAATAGTTGAATCTATCACACTTCCTTCTACCCCTGTTTCCAAAAGTTCTGCTTTTCATGTGGGAAGTGTCGGAATTAATTTGGAAGTGTTACTGAGGAGTCCTGGTAGACACAGCTGTAAAAGCACCAGGACCTGCAAAAGCCCCCAAAGAGCTGTCAGAGCTTGGCTCTCACTGGAGAAATCTAAAATTTATATTTTTTTTCCTTTTTTTTTTTTCTTTTCCCCAAATGTGCAGAAGCTTTTTGTCATTTCTCACGATTCCAAGGCAGCTCTTTAAAAATCTCAATTTGCCACGTCCTGGGTGCTGTGCTCCTGCTGTGCTGCCATATGGTGGTGACCCAGGTGTCCCTGCTTGGTGCCAGTCGTGGCTTCTTTGTAGGGAAGGAGGTGGAATCTTGGAATTTTAACGAGGAGCTGCCCCCTCCTTCCCCTGCTCTCACCAAGGCACAGGCCATTAACAGACTCAACCCTTCAAAGGTGACATCCAAGGTGTGATTTGCAAGATTGTCACATCATTGCAGCCCTCAATTTTCTCCCCTTGGTCTGAAAACCTTAATAATCAGCCAAAGCTCGGTGTCTGTAGCTGCTTTTTTTATGAGGGAGAAAGATGGGCCTTTCCCCCCATCCTCAAAATTCAGTTGCATGTTTATTTTGAGACAGAAATTTGGCTATTGATGGCCTAGATGAGCCACACAAAGAAAATCCTGGGTCAGTATTTTTGGCCACAGATTTCAAGATCCTAAAAGTTCCTCCCAGTTCCCTTTAGGATCATCTTTGCTGTTGATCAACAGACACAAGTTTAAAGTTGTTCTCCCTAAAAGCCTCTTGTTGTTCAGTGTTGATGCCAAGTCCAATTCTCATTTGTTGGGTTTAAAACCGAATAAAAAAATCAACATCAGCTTTTGTGCTAAGAAAGAAAAGTTTCTCTGAGCACATGGAAATAAAATGAGATTCTGAGCTGTCACTGAAACAATGACAGAAATCCATGGTTCCTTTTGCTTTTCTGTGGGAGACTCAGTTCCCACAAGGAATTAATCTTGGTTTGGATAAATCTGGACATTAAAGCATTTGATGATGAGTCCCGTGCTGCTGCTATGTGATCTGAGCTTGGTTTTGGGCTGTTTAACCTCATTTTAAACTTTCCTACCATGAGGTTTGGCTTTGTGGGTGTCTGAAGGACCGAGCTGTGATTCCTGGAGTGGTTTGGGTTGGAAGGACCTTAAAGATTATCCAAGTTCACCCTCTGCCATGGGCAGGGACACCTTCCAGGGACAGGGACACCTTCCATGGGAAGGGACATCTTCATGGGCAGGGACACCTTCCATGGGAAGGGACACATTTCATGGGCAGGGATACCTTCCATGGGCAGGGACATCTTCCATGGGCAGGGACACCTTCCACGGGAAGGAACATCTTCATGGGCAGGGACACCTTCCATGGGAAGGGACACATTTCATGGGCAGGGATACCTTCCATGGGCAGGGACATCTTCCATGGGCAGGGACACCTTCCACGGGAAGGAACATCTTCATGGGCAGGGACACCTTCCATGGGAAGGGACACATTTCATGGGCAGGGATACCTTCCATGGGCAGGGACATCTTCATGGGCAAGGACACCTTCCATGGGAAGGGACATCTTCCATGGGAAGGGACACCTTCCATGGGCAGGGATGCCTTCCATGGGAAGGGACATCTTCCATGGGAAGGGACACATTTCATGGGCAGGGATGCCTTCCATGGGAAGGGACATCTTCATGGGCAGGGACACCTTCCATGGGAAGGGACATCTTCATGGGCAGGAACTCCTTCCATGGGCAAGGACACCTTCATGGGCAGGGACATCTTCATGGGCAGGGACACCTTCCATGGACAGGGACACCTTCCATGGACAGGAACACCTTCCAGGGCAGGGACACCTTCCATGGGAAGGGACACCTTCCATGGGCAGGGACACCTTCCATGGGCAGGGACATCTTCATGGGCAAGGACACCGTCCATGGGCAGGGACATCTTCCAGGGACAGGGACACCTTCCATGGGAAGGGACATCTTCATGGGCAGGGACACCTTCCATGGGCAGGGACATCTTCATGGGCAGGGACACTTCCATGGACAAGGACATTTTCATGGGCAAGGACATCTTCATGGGCAGGGACATCTTCCATGGGCAGGGACACTTCCATGGGCAGGGACACTTTCCATGGGCAAAGACACCTTCATGGCCAGGGACACATTTCATGGGCAGGGACACTTCCATGGGCAGGGACACCTTCCATGGGAAGGGACATCTTCATGGGCAGGGACACATTTCATGGGCAAGGACATCTTCTTGGGCAGGGACACTTTCCATGGGCAGAGACACCTTCATGGCCAGGGACATCTTCCCTGGGCAAGGACACCTTCATGGGGAGGGACACCTTCACGGGCAAGGACATCTTCCATGGGCTCCAAACCCTGTCCAACATGGCCTTGAGCACTTCCAGGGATGGCTGAACACCTCCAGGGGTGGGATTTGGCCACCAGTGTTCTCCTGAGGCAGCAGAGTGTGCCTGGTGCAGCGGCAAGGACATCTTCATGGGCAGGGACATCTTCCATGGGCAGGGACACTTCCATGGGCAGGGACACTTTCCATGGGCAAAGACACCTTCATGGCCAGGGACACATTTCATGGGCAGGGACACTTCCATGGGCAGGGACACCTTCATGGCCAGGGACATCTTCCCTGGGCAAGGACACCTTCATGGGGAGGGACACCTTGGTGGGCAGGGACAGCCTCCATTGCAAGGACACCTTCCACAGGCAGGGACACCTTCATGGGTAAGGACATCTTCCATGGGCTCCAAACCCTGTCCAACATGGCCTTGAGCACTTCCAGGGATGGCTGAACACCTCCAGGGGTGGGATTTGGCCACCAGTGTTCTCCTGAGGCAGCAGAGTGTGCCTGGTGCAGCTCTCCCAGCTGGGCTCCTGCCCAGAGGAGGTTTCCAGTGAAACCAGAGGAGGTTTCCTGTGAGCAGGACCTGCAGGGAAGGGGGGCACGGGGGATTCTCTTCAAAAGCACCATTCTCATGTAGCTGCTTTATCTTCATTAGTGCTTCCCAGCGTTTGCCTGCCTTTGGAGTGGCTATCTGATGCAAATCAGGTTTCAAAGCCCCCCCAGTCTCTGCTCTTTCCCTGTGAATTCAGTGGCCAGGCTGAGTGCAGCTTTGTTGTGCTCTTTGCATTAGTGAGGAGGGGGTGAAGCCTTTTCAAGCTCCTCTCCAGCGATTCCCCTTTGATGTGGAAAGGAGTTGGTGCAAGTGTTGTTCCCTTGCCACATTCACCTCCCCAGCTCAAGGAGCCAACCCCATCCCAGCTAGAACACTTCTGCAAAGGTTTTTCCCGGAGTTTTCATGTGGTAGTTACAAAATGTGGGATTTGGGAATGGTTTTAGCAGGTGAGCTTTTCTCCTCTGCACACCTTTGTCACGTTTACCAATGAGATGTACCAAAGGAATTATGGAATGGACTGGGTGGGAAGGGACCTTAAAATCATCCAGTTCCAACTTCAACACCTTCCACTATCCCATCCAAGCCCCAATGTCCACCCTGGCCTTGGACATTCCAGGGATCCAGGGGCAGCCACAGCTTCTCTGGGAATTCTCTTCCAGGGCCTCTTCACCCTCCCACCCAGGAATTCCTTCCCAATATCCCATCTAACCCTGTCCTCTGGCATTTTAAAGCCATCCCCCTTTATCCTGTCTTTATCTACTTCTGGAAAAAAGTCCCTCTCCCTTTTTTATGAGCCCCCTGTAAGTGCTGCAGGGACTGATACCATCAGATTTCCAAGGCACAGGGAATATTGGGAATAAATTCCATCCCAGTCCTTTGTATCATTTGTCCTCCTGTAAAAGCTGTAATTCACTTTATACACTGCACTCCCTCAGAAGCTTCTGCAAGGGTTTGGGAAAGAAATATCCAAAACCACACATCACCTGGGAAGTTGTAGCTCTGGAAGCAGGAATATCATTTCCTCCAGGTGGCAAATTCTCCCTGTTCAGACCAACATCCATAGTGCCTCGGGAAGCTGCTGGAGATTGTTGTGCTGCCCTGACTGCTGACAAAATACTCCTTCAGCTGCTCCCCTGAAGGATTTTCTTGCTTCTCCATCCCAACCAAGTGTCATTAATTAGCTTTAGTCTGGTTGTTGTAATTGCATTGGTGTTCCCTGCATGTTGGAATTCAATCATGTCAGGTTGTAGCTGCAGCCTGAAATGACTGCACCAAATTCTGGCTAAAAACATATTCTGGAAATGTGTCATTCCCATTAGTGAGGTCTTTGGGATGCACTGATGGTGACAGAGCAAACAAGGAGCCTCAAATAAGCTGTGCCATCCCTGCCTCTCATCTCCTGCCTGGATTTGCCATCCTTATTAATCACTATTAATTATTGAGGGAAACATCCTCATCATAGAAACAAAAACCCCAGGTTGGAAGGGACCCCAGGGATCATCAGATCCAACTTTTCCTGGCAAAGCACAGCCTGGACAAAGTGGCCCAGCAGCCTGTCCAGCCCAATCTTGAAATTCCCAACCCTGGGGAATCCACCACTCTCTGGGGAGATTATTCCAATGGCTTCTTCTTCTTCTTCTCCTTGAGAAAAATGTTCCCCTTGTGTGCCACCAGAATCTCCACAGGAGTAACATGTGCCCATCACCCCTTCTTTAATCCACGTGACTCCTGGGAAAAAGGGATTTTCCATCATTCCCAAGAAGGTACTCAGCTGGGGATGGTGTTTTCCAGAAGATACTTGGGTGTTGGAAATGGGTCACCCACAGCCTGCAGTGTGATTTCACAGAATCCCAGGATGGGTGAGGTTGGAAAGGACCCCGGTGGGTCCCTGCTCCAGCAGGGCCATCCCAGGGCACAGGGCAGTGTCCAGGTGCCTCTGGAATGGCCCAGGGAGGAGACTCCAGCCCCTCTGGGCTGGGCACTGCCCAGGGCAGCAGTTCTGCCCAAATCCAGGGGGAATTCCTGGGCTCAGCCCCTGCCCGTTCCCCTGGTGCCACCTCTGGCCCTGGAGCAGAGCCTGCTCCATCCTTTGGGAGCTCCCTGGCCATGGATCCCCATGGATGGGCTCCCTCAGCCGTGTCCCCCTGCCCTGCAGAGCCTGCTCCATCCTTTGGGAGCTCCCTGGCCATGGATCCCCATGGATGGGCTCCCTCAGCTGTGTCCCCCTGCCCTGAGCAGCCCCAGCTCCCTCAGCCTCCCCTGGCACGGAGATGCTCAGGCCCTGCATCCCTCTTGTGGCCCTGCCCCAGCAGCTCCAGGTCCCTCCTGTCCTGAGGATCCCACAGCTGGACACTCCAGATGTGCCTCACAGACCTCCCTGTCCCACCTGGCTGAGGATTTGGGGCCCTGGAGCCAAACACCATTTTGCATTAGCACAGATTTGCAGATGTCACCACGCTGCTGAGCAGAATTTCCCACAAATTCCCATTTTCCTTGGTAAAACCTGGCTAGAACTCGTTTAGCCAGACTATTAATAGCAAAATACTCCAAAAATTAAGGTATTTCTGTTTGATCCCTCAGTAATGCCACTGCTGCTTTGACTTGCTAATGTCTCTCCACGCTGCCCTGAACTCCTGCAAGCCAAACTAAACTGCTTTTCCGCGTGTTTAGAATGCATTAAGGTTTTATAATCTATTATACAAACCCTTCCTCGCTGCTGCAGCTGGATTTCCTCTGATCACCTCTATTCCATCACTTCAGAAAGCATTCTTGATCCAAAGAAAAAGCCTTTTATCCTGTTCTCTGATCATCTGTTTGCTCACAGTAGGTAAAACAAAAGGCTGAACGCCATCCCAGAAACCCTTTGTGCATCTTCCTGTTTCAAATTCCCTGTCAGAGATTTCTCCCAGGATAAGCAAGCGTTAAAATCCTGCTTTAGCCAGGCTGAGGTTGGTTTTTCTCCCAATATATTGTGCTTTTGCAGGGAAGGTGGTGGATGCTGCTTTCAGAATTCGATTGTTTCCGAGAGAAGATTTGATTCTGCTGGAAGTTATTGAGCGTAATAACATTTTATTGCTCTTTTTAAGCAGCTCAGAGTCTCTGGCAGAGGCTTTGATAGAAGGAAAAAGTGAGAGGAAGAGGGGGTGGTGAGGTGAGGTGGAAACCAGGGGGCAGCTGTGGAAAAGGCAAATGGGATCCAGGGAAGAGTTTCATTAGGAAATCAACCAAGTGTTAATGAGAAGGGTTGATGTCGTTGCTCTGGACTCCTTTGAACTTTCCCTGTGGCTGGTTCTGGTTGTTCAGCTTCACAAAAGGGGTGAGGAGAGCTCTTGGAAAGAGCAGAAACTCCTGCAGGAGCAGAGTGAAACAAAAATATTGAGTGGCTTCTGTTACAAAAAGGAAAGGTTGGATCTGGGCAAGCTCCAAACTCCAGCCAGAAACAGGAGAGGAAAACTCCAGGCCAAGAATTGGAGAGGGAATTCCCTCTCTGCACACAAAACCTAAAAAAACATTCAGGGTTTTGCCCAAAATGTGCAAATTTTCCCCTCAGATTGTGGGTGTGCATCACAATTTTTCACCAAAGTCAATGAAATTGAAATTAGGGTCCACCTGAACCCTAATTGTGCCCAAGGCAGGTTGGTTGATTTTGGATATTGATTGTGTTTGTGTTGCTGAATAAAACTTGTTCTGTAGAATAACCTGCAGTTTAGGATTTTTTGCAGGATAGGATTAAGATGAGGGAAGGAAAATATCTTCCAAAGTTTCTGTTTCCATCATCTGGGATGGAGACTGAATCTTGGTGCAGTGATAATGCTAAATTACCCATTTGGACCGTCCAATATCATATTAAAATGTCATAAAAAGGAGCTTTATATCCCATTTCTGCTGCTCTTTTAATTTAATTGGAGAAGATTCCCTCTAAACCAGCACTGATTAAATAGCTGCACCTGTGTTTATATTGTCCAACTTATTACTTTTATTGGGAATATTTCTTGTGCCTCAGATGAATTCTCTGTTGTTTATTCTTTCATTTCTTTGGGAGGTTTATTTGCAAGATTTCCTTTCTTCCCCCAGACTAAGCTCCTTTAGGTTTTCCTTTCCTTTCCTTTCCTTTCCTTTTCCTCTTTTCCTTTTCCTTCCTTTAGGGTTGGATGGGGCTCTGAGCAACCTGATCTTGATAAAGATGTCCCTGCCCATGGCAAAAAACTTGGATCAGGTGACCTTTAAAGGTCCTTTCCAAGCCATTCTGTGATTCCAGGAATTAGAAAATACCTCCATAATCCTCATTTCTGGATTTAAAGACCGAGTTTTTTTGGACCAGGGTGGTTTTCCGGAGATTATTTGTGCTAAGACCCAGCTTTTTTGGGGGGATTCTGTGGGTGTAACACAAGTGGGACAGGAATTCCAGAGTCTTTGGCTTTGGGATGTGTGTGTCCATCTCTTGCTTCAGTTCTCTGGGGCGTTGGGGCTCTTGCAGTCATGGACAGCAGCCTTTCATTTCAGCAGCTTTTCAATTTCGTTAAATTCTTCATAGATTCTCCATCCTCTTAATCACACAGATACTGACATGGCACATGTGGCCATCCAAACACAAAAAAACCTAGTTTAAAATGAAATTAAAAAGTGACTTTCCTGCCTCAGATCTAAAGATCTTTGACAAGGAAGTGACAGAGGGGAATAAAAACATCCCATGGTGGGAAAACACCCCCAGGACCTTGAGCAAACCCAGTGCCTGCAATTCCAAATCACACCCTGAGTTCCTGTGGTCCTTCCTGCACGAATTTTAATCCAGCAGGAAGCCTGATCTTCCAGTTTATCACCCAGAAATGAAATAAAAAATAAAAGGGAAGGGAAACTGTGGCTAAATCAGTGCTCCTCAAAGCCTGCAGGCAGCATGGTAATACAAATAATAAATTGGGAAATAATGAAGAGCAGAGTGGTGGTGAGGAGCTTCGGGCTGAGAACAGCATTGATAAACACAGAGTTTAACATCAAGGAAGAAAATCCTTTGGGGCTTCAACCTTCAGTGACTGTAGAGTGTCAGGAAAGAAATTATCATCTTTGTTGTTGTTGTTTACCTCAGAAAATTTGGGAAGAGATTGAGAATGGAAAAAAAAGATGCTCCAAGGAGCCCTCCTGGAAAAAGTCCAAGCATTGCAAAGTTCCACAGATGAATTGATTTAATTAGGCTGTATCAACACTGCTGCTGCTGCTTCGGAGACAGACTCATAAAAGATATTAAAGATGCAGTTGGGGTGTTGCATTTTTGTTTCAACGATGCCCACGACTCCTCAGCCATAAAGAGCTGCCTCCTATTCCTTTCCCTTTATTTTCACTGATTAAAAATGTCTTTACTGGCTGGAAATACTTAAACAGGGACGAAAACAAGGCAAAAAAATCCTCATTTCTGTGATGCATGAGTTATTTAGGAGGAAATTACAACCTTAAAAGATTGAGGATGAAAGTGGTGTGGGGAAAATGGTGCTGAGAACAAACAAAAAGGGGTTGTTCTCCTCTCTGGAGGATCTGTGTTGGTGCCAATGGCCAAGGTGTCCATCCAGATATTGGTGAATATTTGGGGTGGGAGGATCTTTTTTCAGATTCTTGGTGACCCACCAGGGATCCTGAATTCCCTGGAGTTCATTCCACAGGGACAAGAAGGTTTTTTTGGGAATTTGCAGATAAATTTTGAACCTTCTTCATCTTTCTGCTCACAACCACAGGGATGGATAAAACCCCTGGGGGAAATGAGAGTGAGGCAAGGGTAGGTGTAGAACTTCCAAACCTTGGGGTGAAAGACTGAGTCATGGACAAACCTCTGCTTAACCTCAAAAAAAAAACAAAAAAAAAAAAAAAAAAAGGAGGTGGAAAAACCATCTGGTGAAATTTGAAGTGTGTTTCAGAAAAAGATGGGTTTTTTCTGGACAAAAAACTTCCAGTTGATCATGGCATCTTTGTGAGGGAACTTCCCAAGTTTCTTGGGGTTGTTGGACACACCTTTTGTGTCTCCACAAGCACTGATATGACTTTGGGAATTATCCCATGCTGTGATGGAATCCTTCTTCATGAAAACTTTCCAGGCTTATTGACTGCCAGAGGGAAAATGCCAGGAAAATCCAAGTTTTCCATGCTCCATACCACAGGCCTGAAATCAGTGATTGAAGTCAGGTAACACGAGGGAATTCCACCTGGACATGAGGAAAATCATCTTTTCTGTGCAGTGACAGAGCACTGGAGTTGATTGTCCTTGGAGGGCGTGGGATCTCCTTCCCTGGGGATATTCCAGAGTTGTCTGGATGCAATTCTGTGCCAGGGCTGGAGCAGGGAGTGGGACCAGATGATGCCACTGGAGTCCTTTCCATCCTGGGATGCTGGGAACATCAGGAAATATGGTTTTCCTGTGAGAGCAGGTGGCCCAGGGAGGTTGTGGAATTTTGATCCTTAATGATCCCCAAAACCCACCCGGACTCAGTCTTGGACAATCTTGGACAATTTTCCAACTTCAGCTCTTCCCTAACTCCATGCCTCGACCTCAGGGTGCATTTTCCAGGCTGCCAGAACAAGATAAAGGGTTAGAGATGACAAACTGAACTTTTATGTTGTTTTAATTTAGGCAATCAGGAATTTTCCTTCCTAACCCAGCGCTGTTCAAAGTTTTTGTGCACAGCTCTTCCACGTCATAGAAGATAGGGAGGGATGGGGCAATGCAGGGAATTCCAGGCAGTGCAGGGAATTCCACATCATTTCCTGGGGTCTCTGTGTGTTTCACAGGGGCTGGGCAGAGCCTGATTTCTGCTCTTCTCTACCCAAAATTGTTTTATCATCGCCGTGTAAAAGTAAAAGCCACGTTGGCAAGGCACTGTACAATTACTTTGTTATGCATTTTGCTGTGCTGGTGTATTTGTTTAATTAAGTTCCTCGCTAATTAGAGCTGTATGTACTTGTGTTAATTATTATTTGCTTAACACAATCAGCAGTGTAATTCTTTTCTGAGAAGCCACACACTTTCCAGTTCAACTAAATTACTGATTCTGTGGGCTCTCCAAAAGAATAGTTGCTCCATTTTTGTCAAATGAGAGGCTGCATTCTTTAATGTGAATGAAATTCAATTTAGATTACCTGAAAGTTCACATAATATATTGTATTTTTAATTGGTGATTAAGCAAAGAAAGAAAAAGCTGGTTTGATTTGTACCTCGGCACAAAGATGTCCATTTTTTCTGACTGGATTACAAAATTGGACAGCTCTGCTATTTATCACCCTCCAAGACCTTTTTCTGTCTGACAAAGAAAAAGTACGTTTGTCTTCAGGCTTTGGAAAGAAACTGCTTTCTCATGCTTGAAAAATGTAACCCTGTGCAACTTTTGACCTTTTACCAAGCTTTTAATTAATTTTTTTAAAATGCAGAGAGCTATAAACACATTACACAGCCAGAGCCCTGTCAGGGTTTTAATGCTGTGCCCATTTCAGGGGCGAATTTCTGTTCAGTTCCTAAAACAGAAAGGAAAGTGATGCCATAAATATCCTTAATCATGCTCCAAAAGGGAATTAATAACCAGGTACTGTTATTTATCAGTAGGGTTTGTGTTCATCCACACACCCACACCCACCTGGGTTGTGTCTCAATGTCTGGGAAGTCTTTAGGGCTTTGATTTTGCAGGTTGTTGCTTATTTGAGTCGCTGATGAATTCTGAAAAATGTGTTTGGTGTTTTGGGGGGAACCAGCACGGATCAATGTGTTTCAGTTGGGAACAACAGGACAGCAGGAAAAGGAGGAAGCAACTCCTACAGGAGGAGCAGGTGGAGGAAATAATTCTCCTGAAGGAAAATAGAAACATGGCCAGGATTATGGAGGGAGATAGGGAGGATTTGTCCTCATCCCAGGAAGGTTGGGGATGTTTCGTGCATTTTTCAAGAAATGTGGCACTGAATGGGAATCAGCAGAGGAGCAGAATATTAGTAAGTGTGTGAAGCTTAAGAAACCCTTCCTAAATCTGAAATGAAACCAGGCAGGAAATGCAAACTCTCCTGGAGTCCTCTGTAATTCACACACCAGCCAATCCATTAAATATCCATTAATTGCAGTTATTTTCGACTCTGCAACAAAATCAGCAGAAAGGTTTTGTTTAAAAAGACAAATCCAGAGCTTGGCTCATGGCAATGTGCATCCAATTGTGGCATTCTTCACCCGTGGCTTGAATTCTGCCCCGTGACTGAGTTACCTTGGGAATAGAGGAGTGAAAGCAGCAAGAATTGCAAAGTGCTTCCGTGGCATGGCCTGAAATGCTTTGCTGAGCAAATGTTCAAAATGCACCTTGTCTGTTCATAATCACCATGGAAAATGTGCTGGGAAATGGGCATTTCACAGAAATGAGGGATTTACTCCTCCATACTGAGCACGAGGGCACTGGTGGATGTTGTGATTGAAAAATGACAGGGAAAAAAAAAAATAAAGGACATTGAAGAAACACAGGAGAAAATACAGGGAAGTGGAAGAATCAATAATGATGTTAATGAGAACTGCTGGAAATGCCCATTAGTGCATTTGACTATTTCAGGAATCATTTCCACACAAGGAGCACCTCAGGGATGTGAGGCAGTTCCCAAAATTCCCAAAACCATCCTGGTTCATTGGAGGATTCTGTTTTACCTCGATGTGTTTTTCTCACAGGGGTTGTGTGAAAAACATCAGGTGTCCCCCTCAGTCCCTCTGCACTTCTGTCGTCCACCTGGAGAAGGGGATGAGAATATTTCACTGTGCAAGCGTGGAGGGAAAGTTAAATGAAGATTTCTTTGGTGGAATCTTGGTACCCCCAGGAGGGAGTGATTGATTCCAATCACTCGTTCCAGTTCTGGAAGGAATTCCAGAGCAGTTGGCAACAAGGTCAGAACCTCCCATGAGCGTCACAGGCGTCCACAGTGAATGAAGGGTTAAAACAGGTATCAGGGAATCATGGAATGGTTCCTTTGGGTGGAAAGGGACCTTAAAATCACCCAGTTCCACCCCTGCCGTGTCAAGGACACCTCCCATTGTCCCAGGGTGCTCCAAGTCCTGTCCAGCCTGGCCTTGGGCACTGCCAGGGATCCAGGGGCAGCCCCAGCTGCTCTGGGAATTCTCTCCCAAGACTCCTCACCCTCACAGGGAGGAATTCTCTTTTACCCCCTTAAACTGACACATGAATCCATAAATTTGTCTTCCTTTGGGTGACTTTGTGCAGCAAAGGGGTCGATGTCACCAGGAATTCCATGAGGAGGTTTCCATCCGGCTCCTCCGCTGTGCTGCCCCATGAGCTTGCAGAAACAGAGCTGGATTAATTTAAGCCTGCTCTAATTAATGAAAATAAGACAGAACTAAGGTCTGACTGTGCAGGGGGCTCCACCAAGCTCAGCTCCACGTTCATTGTGGTTCTTTGGATGGAATTGTTTCATCTGTCACCTCCTGGCTCTGCAGCGCTCCCAACTTTCCAACTTTGCGTTTGCGTCCTAATCCTTCTCCTTAGGGCTGCCTACAGCAAGGAGGAGAAAAGGAAACACTTTTAATCCATCACTGATTCCAAACAGGAGCGTTTAGGAATTGGGGAGGTAGGGAATGTTTAATAAGACAACAAAATTCACTCACCAGCTCGTCTCGAGGCGGTTTTTAGTATTCTGGAGGAAAATTAGCAGATCCAGCACCGGCCCGGGCCCTGACATGTGTTTACTAATGACAGCTAATTAGGGGCTGTCTGCAGCAATCATGGGCTGTCAGGCCTCATCCGGGCTGGAAACGTGAGGGACACAAGAGCTGCCTCCCCCCTCCTTCCCTAACTGGAGTGGTTTGCCAGGATTCACTGGGAATATCCGAGGAGGTGCTTTGACACTGAACAGAGCCTTTCCCACATGGTGGGCAGGGCTGGAATTCCTACTGGGCTTGGAATGGTGAGAGGGATACGATTTCCTGGGATATTTCTTAATTTCTCCCATCTCCAGCCTTTCTCAAGGATTGCTTCTCAGGATTCCCTATAAAAATCGGGAGATGTTTAATCCCACGCGACTTTTCCAGTGGTGCTCCTCTCCTCTCCAGCACTGGGTCATCATTATCCCATTGTCTGGGAAATGTGGCTCCAGCAGGGAGGTAATTCTGCTGTCACTCATTCAAGCCTTTATGGAGTTCTGGAAATCCTGATTCCCAGCAATTCCTGGTGCTCACTCTTGGCGTTTCAGGAAAATTGGCTTTGGAGCGGCTGCAGCGTAGAACCAAGTCCTTCTCCCACTTCATTTTTAGCTCAGTAAATCACAGAATGAGATGAAAGGGAGCCTAAATGGCATCCAGTTCCAACCCACTGGGCAGGGACACCTCCCACCATCCCAGGCTGCTTCAAGCCCTGTCCAGCCTTTCCTTGGAAATTCCAGGGATCCAGGTCCAGCTTCTCTGGGCACCCTGTGCCAGGTCCTCTCCACAGGGAAAAATTTCCAGATTGACCACTTATTTATGGATGTATTGTTGGCCCTTTGCTCCGCTCCCCACTGCACTCGGAAGTCCTTTGAAGTGAAGTTTGACGTTGGGATTTCATAATTTAGGGAGTTTCCCTTGGTTTGTGTCAAATCCTGGTTTACCAAGTTCTTTGTCTGGTTTTTGCTACCCTTGAGGTTTGGTGGGACAAAATTGTCACCTCCAGGTGATGTTGGAGGCACCATCAGGGTGCTCAGAGAGTTCTTTTGGGCCTTTGATTTAAGAGTTGGACTTGGTGATCCTTGTGGGTCCCTTCCAACTCAGAATATTTGTGAATCCTCACCCTCAGTCACCTCTCACGACCCAAGCGGAGGAATCCCACAGTGGGGGAGGTTCTTGGTTTGGTTGGGAATCCAGAGTGACCTGGAAATCACAGCTGGATCTGGAAAACACTAAACTGGAAAATCTCTCCCGGGCATTTTAGAGCAGGAAAATTCACCTGGTTGGATTTCTCAACACTCTTGAAAACCAGGACTCTTGGCAAGTGTCCTGCAGCTCAGGATCACTTGGAATTGTGGCTTCAGAGCAGGGATAGTGACAAACTTTGTGTCTTTTTACATCAAATTTCGCTGTAATTTCTCCATCTAATCCCTTATTAGGCTCTGATATTGCTCCTTTCATGCCAGACTTTTTCAAAGTTCATTTAAATAAAATGCTGACAATATTTTCCTTCTAATCTGTCCCTTTCCTGGCTGCTTCAGGGATTGTTGTGGCATTAATTACGATTTCATGATCACGCCTTGCTCCTCCGTAGGAGTGATGCAATTTTTCCCCCGCTGTGTCTTCAAACAAGGAATCTCCAAATATCCCTGGGATGTCTCCCACTGCTCCAGATTTGATAAAATGGAGAGCTGATAAAGTAATCAAACAAATCCTATTTATGCATCTCTGAGAGGATAATTCATGCACTGGTGAGCGCTGGCAACGGGAAGTTACCTTTGGAACTGAAATTTCCATTCCAAAGTTGCATTGTACTTTTGTTTTTGCAGGCTGTGAGTTTCTGCTTGAAATTTATATCCAGTTGCCACTTCTACTGTACAAGCAAGAAGCTTGAATACAAAATATTTAATGTGCTTGTCTATAAATTGATATTTTGTAATAGTTTACTCGATGCTGCTGAATTTTACATTTTGTCTCTGGCTTCTCAATAGCTCAAACATACAGTCCTTTATGTGAGGGGTGTTTTTCTTAAATCTAAACAACAAAAACAGCAGTTGGAAATTGATTTTCTGGGCATTTTTCAACGTCCTCTCATCCCTTGTACTCTGTCATCGTCACTCACTTGGGGTTTATTTGGAATATAAAAGTGTGGGAGATAAAGCAAGGAATTTGAGGTCTGTTTTTTTGCTGGATTCTTCATGGAAAGGGCTGGAAGAAGTTGGAGAAGCATTGGGATGAGCTCCCAGGGCAGTGGGGAGTCCCTATTCCTGGAGGGATTTCACAGCCCTGTGGATGTGGCACTTGGGGACACGGCCAGTGGTGGCCTTGGCAGACTTCTGTCTTTGCTTGGTTTTTTTATTTTTTATTTTATTTTATTTTTTTATTTATTTTTATTTTATTTTTTTATTTTGTGCTGTGTGGGACCCCTGTCTGGCTTTCATCCATTCATTATTTTTCCTAATAATCATTAATCCATGAGATATTTTGGAAAGGAGTTCAAGTCCAAATTTTACAAGGGGGTTTGTGCAGGTCAGGCAGAACCAGCCCGAAGATCAGGAACAGATTCCAGTATCTTGGTTTTTCTCCTTGCTTTGGTGGTTTGACCTTCATGAAACCTTTAGAAATCCTGTTTGGGAAGTGGAGAAGTTCAGGATTGACAGAGGGAATGTTCCAGGCCAGGCTGGACAGGCCTTTGAGCAACTTGGGGCAGTGGAAGTTGTCTCTTCCCAATCCTTCTTTCCATCCTTCCCAAGCTGCCTGTGAAATCTGACCAAGCTCTGGGCAGAGTTTCAGTTTTTTTAACCGTGTGATCACTTCCTGTTCAGGTGGAATAATGGAATGAAACCTCTCTGTTTTTTCCTGAGGATGCCTTTCCTTGCCTTTTTTCTCATTAATTTAATTTTTGGGTGCTCAGTTCTTTGCAGCACATGAAGGAGGTGACAGGAGAGCACAGCAGCAGGGTTGAAGTAACATTTTTATTTTTCAATTTTTATTTTTTAATTAATTTTTCTTGACTTCATTCACACCCTGCTCTAATGTAAACACGAGGTTTTGTAAATCCAAGGAGTGCTGAGGATGTTTTTGGATGAAGATCCATGTGGGGCCTTTTTAATGCTAAATGCATCTCTTGAGATACAAATCCTTTACTTTTCCATATTCCATACCCTGATCCTAAAGCAGGGATGAATTAAATGGGTAAAGAAACCCATTTAATTTTTCTATTTTCTTTTGTTTCTATTTAATTAAAACCTCCAATCAAATAAATTTTCTTTTTCCTTAGGTCCTCCACTGATCCAGGACTCAGATTTTAGGCTGATTTCTTTCACTTGATCTCAAACTTTTGCAGTTATTTTTTAATCAGAGCATCCCTGAGCTCTGCACGTCCTCAGTCTTCATCTAATTCTGCTGAATGTTGTTAATCACTTTTGGAATTTGCTCCCCACACCACTCTTCCACAGAATTATGTATTCTGTATTTTGTATTCTGTCTCCTCATCCCCATCCCATCCCTCCAACCTCACATCCCAAGAATATCCCCAATGGTTTAATTCCCACAGTGCTGGGGGACTGTGGTTTGTGCTCACTGCTGGATAGAACTTTTTGGTGATTTATGGGATTTTCCTTCCTCCTGTCCCTACTTTTGTACAAATCCAGGGATCCCTGAGACCCCTCCACAGCTGCATCTGTTGGAAATGCCAAAGGTGTCTCTCCCCAAGCCCTTTCTTCCTCCTCCTTTATTTATTTATTTTCTCCACAGCCACAGACCATAAACATTCTATTGTCATTCTGCCATTTCTCCTTTTTCCCCACTTTTTGTCCCGTTTCTTCCCACTTTTTGCTCCCCTCAGAAACTCCTCCTGAAAACCGCACTTCTCCCAAATCCCTCAGCTTTCAAAGATAAGCTGAGATCTGGAGTTACTTAGGTAGAGCCTATCTCAAATAATGCACGTTTGTGATACGGGAAGAAATATTTATAAACCATTGAGTTCTTTGAATTGGCAGAATCTGGGGTTTATTTAACATTTTCCGTGGGCCCATCTGCTGCTGCTGTGCTGCTATCGGTGCAATTATGATTTCATTGATAAGGGGATGGGGGTGTAAATAAATGCAGAGAGGGAGGAACTGAGAGGAGTTTTATTCAGGTGTTATTTCACTGGGGCTGAGTGCTGCATGCTGATTTTAAAGGGGAAAAAAAAAAAATTCCAAGGAGAACAAAGCTCTTGGATTCCTCTTCCTGCGCTCCTCTGTCTGAGGAATGTGGCAGAGGTTGGGATTCCATCTGTGTTCAGCTCTCTCCCCTAAATTCTCTAATTAAATGACATCACAGAGGTTTAAATCCATCAGCTGAAGGCTGGAAAATTCCATTAAAATAAAGGAATTTGAAAATCACCGAATTCCACGGGAAGAGACTCTTTCCACTATCCCAGGTTGCTCCAAGCCCCATCCAACCTGGAACACTTCCAGCTAAAATCAATATATTTCGAAAATGTATTTCTTTACAAGAAAAAGAATCAGCATGATCATAAATTTGGCTGAATAATAAATTATTCACAGCATTCAAGCACTATTAGTTAGGGGAAAAAGATGAAATATGCAGAGGACTGAAATGATTCACACAGGGCTGGATGAGTTAGGACAAGTATTAGGATTCCTGGTGCAGTTTTTACAGTGCAGGTCAATAAAAATTCATGGAAAAAATCCAAACTAAAACTGCTGCAACATCCATCATATCTATGAAGCTGCATTGCTACATTGTACACATATTTCCCCCCTCTTTTTGGTAATTGAAAAGAATTGGGAGTTGTAAGGAGAGAGTGTAAGGAAACAGAGCACAATTTACAGTGCAGGTGGCCACAAAGGCAGGGTTTCTATCAGAAAAACCCACTCATATTTTCTCAGATTGCTGCTGAAAGTCTTGGTGGTTTCCAGGATTTATTCCCACCTCTTCCCAGCTTCCCTTCAGAGCTCTGTCGTGCCCTGAAGGAATATAAACACAAACATGAGGCTTTATTTGCAGGGAGGCTTCTGAATTCAGACTGCAGGAATTCCCACTCTCAGTGCTGTAAAATCCTTGTAGCCCAATAAATGTGGGGCTTTGCCATCCCTCGGGAAAACCACGAGCTCTGACTGACCCTGTGCCTGTGGGATCCTAACTGCATTAGGAGCTGTCTTTGATTGACAGGGAAGAGTTAATTAGGCTAACGAGTTCCTGGCACTGTGCCTCTGGAGCGTCCCTGTGGAAAATCCCCAAGCTCTGAGTGTGACCTCCCTATACCATTCCCACAGATCCCATCCCATCCCACAGATCCCATCCCATCCCACAGATCCCATCCCAGCAGGAGTGGTGCTGCCTGCCAGGGCAGGGTGTGGATGAAATCCTGCTAAATCAGCCCATCTGTTCCTTTCCTTAATTAGTGTCGATCCTGTCAGGAATGGGACGTTCCCCATCCTTGATGTGATTATGGACACCTTTCACTGGAGGGTTCCTCTTCCAGTGTGTAACAATGGGAGAGCTTCCAGCACATTCCAGGGCCTGGAGGGGCTCCAGGAGAGCTGCAGAGGGACTGGGGACAGGGACAGGACACAGGGAATGGCTCCCAGTGCCAGAGGGCAGCCATGGATGGGATCTTGGCCATGAGGAATTCCTGGCTGGGCTGGAATTGCCAGAGCAGCTGGGGCTGCCCCTGCATCCCTGCAGTGCCCAAGGCCAGGCTGGACACTGGGGCTGGAGCAGCCTGGGACAGTGGGAGGTGTCCCTGCCATGGATGGGGTGGAATGGGATGATTTTCCAGATCCCTTCCAACCCAAACCATTCCATGGAGAGTTCCCAGATGTCAGGAAGTGCTGTCCACATGACCTTTAACGTGGGGAAGGATGGGACCTGTCCCTTTCCAAACACTGATTTCTGGCAGGGAGAGGATGAGGACAATGCAGGGTCACCACTTTGTGCCTTTCGTTATGGGATGGGAATTCTCTGCAACCTCCCAAATACCTGAGCAGTCTCTTCCAGCTGGATTTGAGAGGAATATTCCTGGTCAGTACCCTGCACTCACATCTGCTCTGTGTCTGTGTGTAAAGGTAATTTCTTGTCACACCAAAACACCACCCTTTGATGTGACAATCTGTAATGAAGAGCCAGAGTGTGCCTTACCCTGTCCTTCCAGCCCCATTTTCCACAATTCCGTGTTGAAAGAACCAAATCTGCTCCTTGTGTGCCACGTGTCAGCTGTGCACTGCAATTATGGGATAATCAACCTGACACACACATGAACATCCAGTGACATTTCCCAGGGGCAGGAAATCACTTTCCCACTGGCAATAACAGCCCTGGATGTGCTTGTGCTCTTGTTTGCAGCAGCTTTATTAGGTAATGAATTAAGTGTGATTTGTGAGGATCACTCTGTGGGCAGGAACCAAGTGTCTGGGCAGGAGACAGCAGCTGTCAGGAATTCCTCATTCCAGGTTTGAGGATCAGGAGTTGGGAAAAAAAAAAAAAAAAGTCAGCCACAAATGGGAATTAATGAAATTAGTTTGATTTGGAATAATGTGACTCTTGCTGTTGAGGCCATTGGAGCAAAAGCCTTCAGTCTTTGGAGAAGAGAAATGGGATCCTTAATGAAGGCACAGCATCCAATTTGTCCAAATTTGCTGCCTCCAGTAGCACAGGGCTGTTGCAAATCCCTGCTCCTCATTAGCCTGGCCCAGACCCTGCATGCCAAACGAGGTGGATGATCCAAGGCAATCCCAGATCCCAGTTTCTCATCTCTTGTTTCCTCTGGAAGCTGATTCTGTTTTCCCCAAACACATCCTGCAAACAGCCCTCCTCGTACAAGGAGTCCACTGAGCCTCCTCTCCACCCTCCAGAGGAACAACAAAATCCTGGTGGTGTTTCCTTGCCATAAATTCCTTCATGTGGGAAACATGCAGGAATTGTATTTTTGAGCATTTTGAGCCAGAGCTGCAAACTCCTGCTCTGTGGCCAAGTGGGAATTTATTAATGAGGAGGGCTTGGAGCACAGCTGGGTCTTTGATCACTGGTTCTTGCCTTCCTAAATGGCAATACTGGTGTGTCCCCACTGAGCTCAGCTTTTCAGCCAATTAACTAATGAAAGTGATTAGCTTGGAGCTGTGAGTAGGTTAAAGTCACCTGGCTGGATTTGTGATCTCGACTTCAAATGTGCAGAATTGTTACCCTGGCAGCTCTTTATAAACAGGATCTTCATGTTCCTGTGCAAACACCTGGAACCAAACACCACAGAGTGGTTTAGGTTGGAAGGGACCTTAAAATTTATCCCATCCCACCTCCTGCAGGGGCAGGGACCCCTCCCACTGTCCCAGGGTGCTCCAAGCCCCATCCAGCCTGGCCTTGGGCACTGCAGGGATCCAGGGGCAGCCACAGCTGCTCTGGAAAACCTGGTTTTTCTCCTCTGTGGTGTTGTGTGCCCAGGGTTGGTGAGAAAGGAAAGTCCTCGTGCTCCCATTGATCCACTGGGGTGTGTGATTCCTTACCTGGGTGTCCTGGAGGGATTTGGGTTGTCCCTGCTCTTCTGTCATCATTTCCATGGGATTGAGTGTGGCTAAAACCAAACTCTTGTCCCAGGTGGGCAAGAGGCCAAAGGCACCTGGGCTGTGCCAGCCCCAGTGTGGGCACAGCCTCAGGGCAGGGACTGTCACAGAATCACAGAATAATGTCCCCTGAGGGACACCCTGGAATCCTGGGGACAGCTCTGGACAGGAGAGACCTGGAGGGGCTGGAGAGTGGGGAGAGAGCTGGGAAGGGTGTGGAAAACCAGGAGAGGCTGAGGGAGCTGGGAAGGGGCTGAGCCTGGAGCAAAGGAGGCTCAGGGGGGACCTTGTGGCTCTGCACAAGTCCCTGCCAGGAGGGGACAGCCGGGGGGGTCGGGCTGTGCTCCAGGGAACAGGGACAGGAGGAGAGGGAACGGCCTCAGCCTGGGCCAGGGCAGGCTCAGGGGGGATTTTGGGGAAATTCCTTCCTGGAAAGGGCTGTAAAGCATTGGAATGGGCTGCCCAGGGCAGGGGTGGAGTCCCCATCCCTGGAGGGATTTCAAAGCCCTGTGGATGTGGCACTTGGGGACAGGGGCAGTGGTGGCCTTGGCAGGGCTGGGAATGGTTGGACTCGATGATCTCAGAGGACTTTTCCAACCTGTATGATTCTGTGATTATCCCATCTAGATTCTCAATTCAGGCAATAAGATACAGAAATTATTTGGGATCTGTGGTCTTCTACTCCATCCCATGTGTTTCAGGGTCATACCAACAGTTTTGGGTACATGAATAAAATGTGAAAAAGAGGGTTACTTGATGAAAGAATTAGCTTGATGTTGACTGGGATAGAGGGAATTCATGCTCTGCCAGAGATTTCTGAAATGATGGTGTCTTATTTCCAGCTGTTAAATGAAATAGTCTGGGAATTCCACAGGCTTGCCCATAAAATTCTCTTTCTCCAAATTCTTCCATGGAGAAGTTCATGGAGGTCAACTGCCATGGAAGTTCATGGAGTTCAACTGGCCCTCCTGGCCTTTTCTCCATGTTGGACGGCAGAAGATCCAGCTGCTGTGAGAGGACACTCAGAATCACTGCTCACACTGCCCCGGTGGTGCCACAGGCTGTGGTGTCCCCAACAGGACATCTCAACCTGTCCCACGTGCTCCTGGAGCTCCACCAAGGCACTCCAGCACTGTCAACAGGTGGGCTCTGGAGTTAGGACCTTAATTTGGATTTTCTCTCACCCTGGTGTGTTTTTAGGGTTTAACTGGCCATCCCCACTCCCCACTCGGGAGTCAGTGGGATGCTAATGAGGGATTGTGCCATCTGCCCACTGATTTATTGGAATGCCAGCACGAGGCAGACAGGACTAATTGGAGTCACAGGCACAGACAGTGATGGGGCTCTTTGCTGTCTGATGCTGCAGCAAATCTGGTCTGATCCTGGCTCTTGTAGGCTCACAGAATGTGCCACACCAAATCCAGGGGCTTTGAAACCTCTGGCTGGTCCCAGTTGTTCTTCCAGAGCCATCCCTGCATTCCCATTCCAAATCAGAATAAAACAATGGGCTAACCCCCAGTTTGCCCATTTGTAAAGCTGTCACTACAGCTCCTCTATTAGCAGAGCCATTGGAAAGATTTATCCTCAGCATATGTTGCTTTTTAAAAGGGGCCAGATTGAGAGCTGGGGGGGTTGGAGCATAAAGGACGAGCCGCCAGATCCTATTGAGGGAGAAAAAAAATAATGGGAATAACAAGTTAATTTTTACAGAGCTGTTGTGCTCAGGAGAAAATGTGAAGTTGTGGGGGGTGTCATTACATTCCAGTGGTGGTCAACAAACTGAATGTAATGGGACATTAAAAGAAATGGGATTTAATAATAGTGAAGTTCATGTTTCACTTGGCTGATAGGGTGACATTATATGGTGGCTCTGTTAACATAATTATTGCTGTGATACCCCAGTGCTTCACACACATTTAATGCTGCCTCACAGTATTTCTGTGTGATGGGCAGGAATTCCTATGGAATTGTCAGGATTGTTTAAAATTACAGTGGTTTTAAAGCAGGGCTGGGTGAATTTTCTACCCTGCACGGAGCAAAGTAGTGGAGAAATGGTGTTACCTGTTGTGGGGAAGAAAGCCTTGACTTTGCTTTTATAGAACTTTAAAAAAGGAGAAATGGTGGAATCCTCCAGGTTTGGCTTCGTGCCCTGGGCTCACATGAAAGAAGGATATCACAGACCTTTAGAGAGAGGGATTGATGGACTGCTTGGGGCATTTATCTTCTGTAGGATTGGATTTAAATTACAGATGGAGCAAGGGAGAGTGATTTAGTCCAGCGGTCATTTTGGGTTATCATCTCCATCTCGGAGCAATCTTGTCACTTGCAGGCAGCTTGGCTCCACCTCAGTCTGGTTTTGGGCTGGAAATTTAGGGATTCAAGGATGGGAGGGGAGAAATTTGGTACAGAGAAGCAAAGAGATGGCTGGAATAGGAGCTGGGTTTGCTCAGTTCTGTATAAACTGAAGATATATCTATTATTAATTTATTTTATTGGTGACAAAGGATGAAGTAGGAGTTCATCAAAGCTGGATTTGAGGCTGAAGGTGAAGCCTGGTGCTGTGCTGGGCTGGACATCCTAGCTCTGCTCCCCAGTCCCTGGAAAAGCAGTGTTTTACATTTCCCTGTTTCCTGGATGTGTACAGTTGGGGTTTTTTTTGGTAATAATCCCATCCTCCCTGCAGTTTGGAGCATCTCTGGCTTTGCAAACGTTCATTCATGGGGAAACTCACACTCTGTGTAGCTGAACACCCCCAAAAAGGTCCTCCATAAATGAGGAAGAGACAAAACCATTCTCTCACAGGTTTCCTGCTTCCAGGTTCACCTTCTAAAGAACCTGCAGCTGTTTTGGGGGATGAAAAGCAGCTTTGTGGCACAGAGGGAGTAAAGCTGCTCCCTGTTTGTTCTCCAGGTGAACTCAGGGGCCTCGTGGTGTCCTCAGGACTCTGCAGGGGCTGAGCAGGGTCAAAGCCTCTCCAAAGGCTCCAGGTGGGTTGGTGACTTGGTTTGGAAAGCCAGGTGTCTGCTGAGGAAGGCAGGAGCCTCCCCTGAAATGGAAAATGTAAACCCCCTCCCTCTGAATTATTATAATTTTGAAATTAAGGGGCTCTCAGGAGCTCCTCTGGGAATGCAGTGGGCAAAGGCTGCTGTGCTGTTCCAGGCTCAGATTGTATCCAGGTAGGAATGCTTGGCTCCTGCCCTGGGCGGAGCATCTCCCCATGGGATGCTGGAATTTGATCAGCCCTGCAGGGACACTCAGTGGCCATGGACAGCAGAGATCTCCTGGAGGGAGGATTGGCTGTGGGAGAGATAAAGAAAACTGAACTGTGAACAGAGAGAGCTGCCCCAGCTCTGACAGAGGGGACAGAACACACACCCCCATTTCCAGCCTCAGACAATGGGGCTGGTGGGGCTGTTCCACACTGGGCATTTCACCACAGACACCCAGAGCTCTGCTGGAATTCAGCTCCTGGAGGGAGCCAGTGTCACCCCCTGTGCTGTCCCTGCTCTCCAGGGACAGGGGTTTGGCTCACAGAGTCTTTGGGGTCCAAACAAAGCTGGAGTTTTACCAGGTTTGATCTAAAACCTCTGCAAAGGTGTGGGGTCATCTGCTGTGGGGGGACGAAAGCCAACACCGGTTCCAGGATGGTTTGGGATGGAGGGACCTGAAAGCTCATCCTAAGTGCCACTCCTGCTGTGGCAGGGACAACTCCCACTGTCCCAGGCTGCTCCAGCCTGGCCTTGGACTTTCCAGGGATCCAGGGGCAGCCCCAGCTGCTCTGGGAATTCCATCCCAGCCCCTCCCCACCCTCCCAGCCAGGAATTCCTTCCCAATCTCCCATTTACTGCCAGCTCCAACCCATTAAGCCATTCCTTCAGTAAAGCAGCCCCATTCCCTTGTCCCACACAATATTTTCCCAGTGTTTTTCCCCATTGCCCAGGGCTGTGATGCTGATACCCTTCACAGCCTTCCAACTCCCAGCTGTACCATTCTGCTCCTTTTGGAACTCATTTTCTCCAAACTCCTGGCTGCTCCTCGTTCACATTTCCCATCCTTTGGGAAAATCCCACCTGAGGGTTGGCAAGCCATGGAATTGCTGCTGGTTCCTGAATTTCCCTCCAGCCCTCACAAGAGATGAGAGGATGGAGAGCAGGAGGTCTGAGCATCCATCCAACCATGCCTGGGTGAGGTCTTGGGATATTTGGGAAGGAGGAGGGAGGAATCTGAGCTGCAGGGCACGAGGTGAACGTTTCTTATCCTCATGAATCTCTAGATCTGATTAATTCTGCCTCTACCTCTCCTGGCCCCAAATACAAGCCAATATTCCCCTCTGGAGACATCAGAAGAAATTGCACCTTGAGAGAGTCCTGTTACATCAGAAATTTGTGTCCTTCAGGTGGCAGCTGAGCATTAAAGAAACAATATTTTTAGCAGCAGTTGAGAGGTAAATTTTAATTTAATTTTTTTTTTCCCAGGGTATTTGTGGGTGTTTGCAGGACCTCAGAGACAACGAAACACTGATTTTTCTGTCACACCTGCAGGGGAAGGAGGAGGCATTTCTTACCTCAATCTCATGGCTGAGCAACCACAACACAGAAATCGATTCTTTAAATCTTGTATTTTTTTAGCTGCTGTTAAAAAAAGAGAAGTCCTGGGCTCTTTCATCTTCCAGCACTAAAGCTCTCAGCTCTGTAGGGACACAGAACCTTTTTACACAACCAAAAGAATTATCTCGAGTAGCTGAACCTTTTCATGGTTTGGGAGTTTGTGTTTGTACAGGGGAAGGACTGAATTTGGTTATTATTATCCAAAATAACCCATTAAACTCAGCTTGGGGTTATGGGAACAACTCTGGCTGGTGCTGCCAGGTGCTTGTAATTAATTATTAATTAATAATTTAGAGAAAAACACCCCAAATGTCATGTTTGCTGTTAGCAGCAGTCATTCCTCTGGATGTTTTCTAGGCTATTTAATATTTTAAAATAGCAGAAAATTCATTATTTTGTCTGGTATTTGGTGATTTTTTGGTCTGGTTTTTCTAATATTTAAAACACACTTAAAGTAGCAAAACCTCCTTTGAGTCTCCCAGAGCTGTGTACACTTCTTTTGATGATAATTTTAATTTTAATCATATTTTAGGGTCACATAGAAAGGATCTTGAACCATTTTTCCTCTCTTTGGAGTGACTTTGTACAGAATCAGCTCTATTACCTTGCATGGCCACGATGTTCATCAGCAAGGTCTGAAACATCAGTCCTGGGGTGGCTGATCATGGACCAAAATAATTCTCTGCAGTGAAGTTTTTAGGCAAAACAATGTGATTTTTGTTACTTTAGGATCTGATTGATTGGTCTTCAGTGGCAATGATCCACGGTCCATGGGCTGACGTGGATTATTTGAATTTAATTGCTTTTACTGTGTTAAGCACTTGTGTAATGATCAGGATCCTTTGTTCTGGAAGGTTCTCCAGGCCTCACTTTGTTTAATGTGTCCTCAAACCTTCCAGAACTCACAATCCTGGGTATTTTATCCCTAATTTCCTTGAATCTGGAAGACTATTTTGGATTTTTCCATTCTGTCAGCAACTGGGATCCAGCTCAAGGGATTTCTGATGTTTCTTTAATATTTCCTTGCTCTGTGGAAGCTCCCCAAAAGGTTCATCCCAGGTACTTGGATGTTTCATGACTAAGGCAGAGAACAATTCAGGATCACACAGAAATGAAATGTAAATTTGGGCTGAACGTCAGAAAAAAATTGTCTTAATAAGGTTCTGGAATATTTGATATTTTTTCCTGTCATTCATTTGCTTGAGGAGAGGATTTCAGATATTATTACCATCATCATTAAGGCGAGGAGTCGTTGATGCTCTGCACTTCCAGTGCCTTCTGTTCCTCTTAATGATGTTTCAGAAGACATCTGAGAACAAGGAGTCAGAAGAAAGCCTTGGGAAGGCAGGAATTGTAGGTTTCTAAATCAATCCATGCAGCTTTTTCAGGTTTTATGCTTTTTATCCCACACTTTCAGCTTAGGTAAGACAGAGCTCACAGCCAATTAAGTTGTGAGTTAGAATGAATTAAATTTCCTGAAATGAGGCACTTTTTTTTTTTTTCTTTTTTTAATCCAAATGACTGTCATTTACCAAAAGCTACTTCATTTCCCTGAAAGTGCTTTTCTGTCTAAGGGGAATGCTTAATTGCAGCCACAAATCACCTCAAATGCTTTTATAGGAGGATAAAACAAGTTGAAAATTGTGCATCATTTTAAAAATGCAGGTTCTGAATTCAGGATAAGGTGCAAATTTCTATTTTTTTTTTCCACTCGGCTGCTCTGTTGAGGAACTCCATCCTCACTGTGACATCTCCTGAAAGTGTCCTTCAGAGCAGGGACATCCCTACGAGCCCTTTTTCAGGATTTCAGGCAGCTCCCAGGAATATCTACAGAGACCATGATCCGAAATTTGGTGACACCCCTCAATCGGAATTTTTATTCAGACAAAGCATTTTTGTATTTTGAAGGTGGGACACAACTGATGGTTCTGAAACTGATCTTTTATTGCCAACTGGGGCTGGTTTTTTCGAGAAATACATCTGAGCTACTTGGGGGTTTTTTTCTGAGAACGAGGAGAAATTTTGGTTGAATTCTGCTGGGTTTTCCTTTGGCTGGGAATTTCCATCTCCACATTTCTCAGCGAGATGAACTGTTGGATAAAGGGTGTGGAAAATAACCCCAAATTTGGCTTATTTGGACCCCTTGAAAGATGTGCATTGCTCACAGTTCTGCTTCATGGCAGCCGAAATTCCCAATGGACACAATTCCAGCCGAAATTCTCAAGGGACACAATTCCAGCTGAAATTCCTAATGGACACAATTCCAGCCAAAATTCCCAACGGACACAATTCCCTCTGAAATTCCCAATGGACTCAATTCCAGCCAAAATTCCCAATGGACACAATTCCAGCCAAAATTCCCAATGGACTCAATTCCAGCCAAAATTCCCAACGGACACAATTCCAGCTGAAATTCCCAATGGACACAATTCCCTCTGAAATTCCCCATGGACACAATTCCAGCCGAAATTCCTAATGGACACAATTCTAGCAAAAATTCCCAACGGACACAATTCCAGCTGAAATTCCCAATGGACACAATTCCAACCAAAGCTCAGCAAGACCAGCCAGAGGCAAGGGCTGGTTCCTGAGCTGGCAGCTCTTTCCCCTCTGGTGTTTTTTGGGCTCCCAAATCTGCTGGGCTCCTGGTAGACAAACACAGGATGGCCAAGTGGGATTGAGCAACTATGAAAAATAAGAGGTTTTTTTTTTAGTTATAGCTTTTTTAACTTTAGCTGCAGCTAGCTCTAAATTTTCTGTTATTTCTATTTCTAAAGCCTGTTTTCCCAGCTTTCTAAAGATCTTCTTACCTTTTCTAATTCCCACAAACTGATGGTGAAATTCCCACAAACAGGAGGGATGTGACGGGATGAGAAAGCAGGAAGAGGGAAGCTGGGAAGCCAAGAACCCTGTGGGACTTCGTGGCAGAGGAGTCACTCTTGGTGTCACATTTATTCAGGTGACAGTTAGACTTTGCATCCCTAATTCATGGAATCCTGGAATGGTTTGGGTTGGAAAGGACTTTAAAGATCATCCACTTCCAACCTCAACACCTCCCACTGTCCCAGGCTGCTCCAAGCCCCATCCAGCCTGGCCTTGGACACTTCCAGGGATCCAGAGGCAACTCTTCCTTCTCTTAAATACAAAAATCATTTCACATTTTTCATTTTTAATCTGTTCTTAATGGAATTCTGAGTAACCCTCCCTGTCCAGGACATGAAGGGTGCACCAGTGCTGCCATTCAGTGTCCCAGAAGGATTCCTGGTGCAAGTCTCACCTACACCTGGAACTTTGTGACTCCTGCTTGAGCCCCCTGGTGCTGTGCCCAGCTGGATTTCGGAGGCTGAAGCTCCAGAGTGGCTGCCTGGGGTGCAGAGCAGTGTGGGACTCACTCTGCCTGCTGGAAATTTGGAGAGGTCATCTCTGAACCACAGCAGACCCCAGCAAACAGGATCCCAGTTGTCCCCTGAGGCTGTAAAAAGGAACTTTTCTCACTGGATTATCAAATCCAGGAACTCCTGGGCTGTTCCCTGCTGGAAGCCACACTCTGACATCCATAGTTCATTTTGCTTTACCTTTTCTCTGCTCCCATTTCCCTCTGCAGCGATCTTTGGGATTAAATGAAGACTTCACTGGTTTCCATTCCCATAATAATTTCATCAAACTGTCCTTGAGCATCCCAACTGAAGGTCTCCCATCCCTGTCCTCCAGTTCTCCATGCCTTGCACAGCTTCATTCTTAATAACTTCCTTAATATGTGACTCCACATTTCCCTGCTCCACTTCCTGACCATTTCTTACTGCAAAAATTTCTCCTAATATCCAACCTAAACCTTCCTCAGCACAACTCAGGACAGCATATCTCAATCCATTATGGCTCCTGATACTCAATCCCTAATTGTTTTGAAAGGAACACCAATTCCACTGCCTCAGATGTAGTTAAAGACATGACGAGGTAATTTCTGGAATAAACTCCTCCGTGGTAACCAGATGGCAGCACAGAAATAAAGAGATTTTGCAGGAAATGGCAAACATTTGGTGCTAAAATATTCCCAGAGTCATCCTGCTGCTCTGTGTGCTCAGGAATGGGATCCTGGAATGGAACAATAAAGGGTGATAAAAATACACCATAACACAGGCATCCATAATGCAGGAGGATAATGGCATCATGCATAGATATTGCTTTTTTTTCCATGGTTTTTCTCAGGATTTTGAGCTGGAATATTCTGTTGTTCAGTTTAGAGGTGGGGGAATCCACCTGTGGAAATCAAGTGACCAAGCCCAGAAGGAAGCTTGGCTTTTTAAAGTGATTTGTGGCATCTTAGCTTTTTTAATGGTGATTTTATATTTATAAGGATATCTTGCCAGCATGTCCCACATGGAAAAGCTAAATTTTTTTTATAAGGATATATTCCCAGCATGTCCCACATGGAAAGCCAAATTTTTCTATAAGGACATATTCCCAGCATGTCCCACATGGAAAAGCCAAATTTTTCTATGAGGATATCTTCCCAGCATGTCCCAAATGGAAAAGCCAAATTTTTTTATAAGGACATCTTGCCAGCATGTCCCAAATGGAAAAGCCAAATTTTTGTGGCACAAACAGGAATTGTGCCTGGGATGTGGATTTTCTCTCATTTTATCTGTCCTTCTCCAGCATTTTAGTCTGTGCCTGGCCTTGTGTTTGGGGGTTTTTTTGTTTTGGTTTGGGGGTTTTTTGGGGGTTTTTTTGGTTTGTTTTTTTTTTGTTTGTTTGTTTTGTTTTCTTTTGTTATGTTTTGGTTTGGGGTTTTTTTGTTTTGTTTTTGTTTTTGTTTTTGGGTTTTTTTTTTCTCCTAAAACTACCTTGTGGACCTTTTCTCCCTTTCATTCCTCAAGCTGGGACAGTCCATGGTCATTCCCACACTGCTTGGCTCTGAAATGTTGGAGTGGCAAAGGCAACGCCAACAAATCCCAAGCATCTCCACGATTTAACTACAATCGGTCCTTCCCCTTTCTGTGCTCCAGGTTCATCCAGGAGATCGAGCTGGCCATGGAGCTGGGCCCGGCCAAGCAGTGCCCTCTGAGGGAGTTCCTCACCATGTACATCAAGAACATCTTCCTCAGCCAGGTCCTGGCCGAGATCAACAAGGAGATCGAAGGCGTCACCAAGGCCTCGGATCCCCTCAAAATCCTGGCCAACGCCGACACCATGAAGATCCTGGGAGTGCAGAGGCCTCTGCTGCAGGTAGGAGCTGAGGGAGCCCTGTCCACGCCCAGCCATGACCTGGTTGTGTATACAATGAGGAAAAATTGTGGAGCTGCTGGAGCAGGTCCATGGAGCTGCTCTGAGGGTTGGAGGGAGAGCTGGGGGTGCTCACCTGGAGAAGGATCCAGGGAGAGCTTCCAGCACATTCCAGGGCCTGCAGGGGCTCCAGGAGAGCTGCAGAGGGACTGGGGACAAGGGATGGACAGGACACAGGGAATGGCTCCCACTGCCAGAGGGCAGCCATGGATGGGATCTTGGCCATGAGGAATATTTTCATGTGTGTCTCCTTGAGAAGTTCTGGGGACACCTGCCAGTCACAGAGCTGTGCCACCAGGCTGAACAGACATTCCAGGCTCCCAGGAGGAGCAGGGATGGGATCTGATCCTCCCAAGCACCTTGGTGATTGATGTGGAGCCCCACGGCTCCCTCCATCAGGAAAAGCTGTGAGGGATTTGGGTTGCAGATGGAGCGTTTGTAGGAGAAGTCTCCTTTGAAACACCTCTTTTGAACTCCAGTGTGGAGCAGTGACAAAAGCAGCAAGTTGTCACCCCAACTCCATGGGGAACAGGAATCCCACCCCAAAATTCTGAATTTCATTAGTTGTCTGGGACTGCAAGGAATGAACTGACTCTGGCTGTTGGTCATGTCAAGCTCTTTTGATCCTTTGAAGTTATTCCCTCTTTCCTGGGAAATCCTCTCGTCAGGGATGGATAATACTGGCAGAGTCCTGAGGAAGCAGCACCTTTATCCCAAGGTTTAGGTGGCCATTTTCCATCCCAGTTTACAGCTGTAAAACACAGGGATAATATAATACCATAACTGTTTTACTGTTACCATTCCCAGAATTTTTAATGGATTAATGGTCACTAACTGTGCCTGTCTGGGTGTAGCAGGGCTGGGGTGGTCCTTTCAGAGCCAAAACAAAATCAAATTCCAGAACAGCATTTCCAGAAGTCCCTGGAGGGGGGAACAGCTTCTTTAGAAAGAGGCCAAAATTCTCTTTCCAGGAGCTGAACTGATGTTTTGGTGCTGCACAGAATCCCTGGATTGTTTCCTTCCCAAGCTTTACCAACCTTAATATGGATAAAGTATTTTTTGTGGCTTATGGCTTCATTTCACATGAAAATGTGTTCTGTAATATCAATATATTTCCTCAGTGTTTGTTCGGGGTTGAAGACTCAGAGTGGCTTGGAATTTTCTCGTCCCATTCCTACAGTTTGTTTCTCTTGATGGATGGAAATTATTTTGAACTGGAATTATTCTTGGTCAAACTGTCTGTGGTCAGGAGGTCTCCTTGTTCCCGACATCAGAGAAGGGTAATTCTCTGAATAGAGAAGAAAAATTGCTGCCTCTTTGAACCAACTCATCCAAATAGCTCCCTAAAATAATCCTATTGATTTTCCATTAAAGGGAGGGGGGGAAAAAAGGCTATTTCTGCATGACAGTGCTGGAGCCTGGAGTCTTTGCCCCCATCACCTCGTGGATACGATGGAAATGTGGTGAATGAAGCTCTCCCTCAGCTTTTTCCCTGTTCCTGGTTTAACCATCCCACTCTTTGCCATCCCAAAGATGTCTCTTGAAGCCTCTCCAGCTGGGATTGGAACAGCACTGGGGAATTTATCAGCCCCCACTGATAAAGCTGCTTTGGGATCACTAGCAGCACATGTTTGAGCTGAATTAGATGAGAGATAAAAGGTTTTTCAAGCATTGTGTCCTCACAGATGAATCACCCACTCCTGTAAAGATTATCCTTAAAAAAAAATTGTCCTCTCTCAGTAAATATTCCATTTTACTGCCTTGTTTTCCATTCTCCCTCCTCAGATGTAAAACACTTGAAACCCTTTTCCTTCGCAGAGCGACTGAATCACCGTGAAACTCATTTGTCTCAAAATTATTCAGCATTAAATTTCAGGCTGTAATTGTTTAAATCGATCCTAAATTAGGCTACAAGTGCCTCGACAGCTTCTTGCAGCCTGTTCTTGTAGGGTTCTCAACGAGGTGATAAATCTTGCCACCCAGGTGGTCACTGGCCATAAAAACCTGTTGCTCCATCTCCAAAAAAATGCAAATTGCTTCCCTCTGGAGCATCAGAGTGGGATTTTTCCTTTCCTTCAAAACCTCTGTTGTTTCTTATCTCAGCACGGTGTGGATGATGCTCCTGATACTTTTTTGGCCAAACTCCAGCAGCTGAAAATCCAAAAAAAACCCAAAAAAAAACCTCTTTAAAAAGTCAGGGCGTGCAGCTGTTTTGGAGGATAACGACTTTCTGGAGCTAATTACCACAGCACCCACTCCATGCATGGAGTCACTCACTCGTGGCTTTCCAAGGAGACATCCCTGAGAGCTTCTGGAATGTTTTCTTCCCATCAAATGAGTGGTTATTAAGGAGAAGGATGGTCTCAGCTAGCAGCTTTTGATGGCTCACCAATGCTGATGGCTCCACGCTTTGATGGAGGCTGGATGTTATTATTTATTTTTGTAAACAAATTAATTGTCTTTCCAGGCTGGCTCCCTGCCAGCAGCATCCATTAAGAAGCAGGCATGGCTGATCCATGGGGTTTTTTCCCATTCAAGGATAATTTTAAAGCAATTTTAATGGTTCTGAGCCTCATATTTCAGGGTTGTTTTTTTGTTTTTTTTTTTTTGCAGTTGTGTTACAACCAAGATGTTTTCAGCTCTTGTTTATGTGTTTCATGTCAAGAGGGTAAAACCCACCGACTGCAGAATTTGTGCTAAATCTCCTTTTCTAGCTTAAAACGAGAGACAAAATTATCTCTTGGTGGGAGTCTGACTCTCCCTGTTGCTTCCAATACTTCTTCAGATAATTTCTCCTCTGGGGTGGGGAACATTGAGTGCAGTTCCTGCCTTTTGTGGAAGCTTTCAGAAGGCTCCCGTGTAAGTCAGCTGCAGTTCTCCAACGAGGAGTTCTGAGCTGCACAAAACCAATTGCTTTAGGCAGAATGTCAGGGTTTTAATTTATTTTTAAAACTTCAGCTTTCACTGGCACGTTCAGTGCATCCCAGGGCAGGGGAGTTGCGCGTGGACGTTTTCAAGCGGTGCCCCCGGCAGGCAGAATTATTATTTTAGAATTATTTTTGTCCTCCTCAGATCTGCAGAAGCAGAGTCACGCTTCACAAACCATCCCACAGATGTGAGTCACGTCTGACCTGAAGGGAACAGCCCTGTGTTTGAGGTCTCTGGATCCCCTTAATCCCTGAAATCACTGGATGCCTCTTCCGTGTCGTGCGTTGGAGTTGGTCAGGAACTGGATAACCCTCGTTTGCTCAGTGATGAATCATTAAATTGGGGCATATTTTGGCTTTAAAAGGACCTTTAAAGGGTTGGGAGGGACCTTTAAAGGCCTTTCAGTCCAGCCCTGCTGGCATGAGCAGGGACATCTTCCATGTGAAAAATGCCATCTTCCACGTGAAAAATGGCAGCCACTTGTTTTTAACATTTTAAAAGTTTAATAGAATTAAAATGGTTATAAAAATAATAATATAATTAAGGTAATAAAAATTTGGACGGTTTGGATGAGGACAATGCAAGACAATAAAAACAAAGAGTTAAGGACAGGCCAGGTACCTCTTTCTGGGCAAAATAAGCCTGAAAAGGAACCCACGTTAAAAGAGGATTAACCCTTAAAAGCAACAGCCTGTTGCATATTCATACACCTCATCCCCGATGCATAAATTCTGTCTGGTCAGTGTCAACTTCTTCCTCTGAATCCTAACAGCATCTTCAGGGCTGAGCAAGGCAGGGAGAAGTCAGTTTATTCTGATAATGGAGAAATAAATTATCTTTCTTTGAAAGATTTAGCTGTCCTGTGGCTGCTATCTGGTGCAAGTCCTTTCTTTAAAAAAAAGTATCCTACATAGCAGAGTTCCTATTTTAACATTTTATTATAACCTAAAACTATATTTAACAAACTACTTAAGCAAATTAATACAGCATAGTTTTCTAACACAACACAAATAATATTCATTTGAATATTTGCTAAAAACCAACCATAAAATACTCATTTTTCACATTCCACTATCCCAGATTGCTCCGAGCCCCATCCAGCCTGGCCTGGAGCATCTCCACTGAGATTTGGGTGAAAAACCTTTATCCTGGTCTTTTTTGAGGCCGCCAATGTGTTTTGTTCACCTCAGCATGACTCTGCCATGTTCTAAATAAAATAAAATAAAATAAAATAAAATAAAATAAAATAAAATAAAATAAAGTAAAATAAAATAAATAAACAGTCTCACGCACACAAAGCTGTCAGAACAGTAATTTTTTTTTTTTTTTTTTTTTTGCAAATAGTTTGCTTTTGTGCTGGGATTTTTGTTTTGTGTGAGCTGCACTTTAAAGAAGGGAAAATTTTTCCCTCTCCCCACGAAATTGTACCAGGTCTGGTCTTCCTGGGGCCGATCCAGGATTTCCTGGGGAATTCACACCATTGGGGTGCATTCTTTAATTAAAATATTTAAGGACTTGGTGCCTCTAAAGAAAACTGCTACAGGGTGAGAAAATAGAGGAAATGCTACAACTCTACAGGAGAGCCCTGGCCAGGGCTGGTTTAATTAATTAATTATCTGTTTAACTCTATTTTTTTATCATTTAGGGGTGGTGTCAAACATGGTGTTGAGGGACAGGTTGAACCCTTGTTGGGCATTCCCTGTTTAATTCCTGCTCTGTCATTTTCCACCACAAAATGAAAAATATTATGAATCCCTTTCCTCCCAATTAGCAAAGAGATGTTGAGGATGCTCCATCTGTGGAAGTGTCCAAGGCCAGCTTGGAGCAACCTGGGATAGTGGAAGGTGTCCCTCCCATGGCAATGGGGCAGAACTGGATGATCTTTAATTTCCCTTCCAACCCAAATCCCTCTAGGATTCCTGACCCATTTTCCTGGAATAAGAACTGCCAAAACGTGCAGGAGCTGGGCTTTTAGAGCTCCCATCTATGAGATTCCCGGAAAATCACAGAATCCTTGAGGTTGGAAAATCCCTCCAAGACCATCAAGTCCATCCTGTGCCCAATCCCCACCTTGTCCCCAGCCCAGAGCCCTGAGTGCCACCTCCAGGCCTTCCTTGGTCACCTCCAGGGATGGAAACTCCACCACAGGTCCAAGTGATCCCATTTCCACACTGGTTTAAACTGGAGTGGCCAAGCTTTCCTCGTGGAGAACATCAGCCTGAAAGGGAAAGTGCCCTGCAGGCCTCTGGCATTTTCCGAATCTATCCCTACTTCTAGAAATTGGGATACACCCTCAAACCATGGCTCCTCCTTGGAATCATCTTCCTTTGGGAATGGCCCCACCCTTGGACCTGCCACCACGTGGGGCCTGAGGCAAGAAGAGAAAACAGAAGGAGAACACAGTGGGTTAAAATATTCCAATTTTGCTCCCAGCCCACGGATCTCTTGTTGTAATTCCTGCTTCTCCTGGCAGGATCAAAGGCTGGTGTTGCCTGTTCTCCCATCTCCCCAGCTCTGAGTTTGTCATTCCCACGTCTCTGGGGTTTTGGGGTGGTCACTGAGGTTTGATGAATTCCATGTTAACACGAGCTGTCGGATCCTGGGAGCTGCCTCCACACACGAGGAATTTCCAAACAATCCTTTGGAGACATCAGGGACAGAGCTGTGATCTCCTCAGGCTTTGATGTGTGAGCACAAGGCTGAATTTATTGAATAAATCACCAGTGATGCCAGCACGTGCAGCTGCTCTGAGTTTTCTCCTCTCTGTGCTTTTTGGGGGCAGGATTCAGGCTGGATTTTTCCCTGAATCACCCTTAAATTGGTCAATTTGACCCCTGCTCATGCCATGATCCAAAAATGCAAAATTTCCTCCTTTTTTTGGTAGATGCAAAAAAAAAAAAAAAAAAAAGTAAACTAAGAAAATAAGTGAAATAACACCATTTTTTTTGTAATCTGCTTCATTTTGCAGGACATGAGGCAATTTTCTTCATAGCCTCCAGCTTGGGAAGCTCTGCATAATGCCAAGGGTTCCATAAAATTAATTTTTTTAAATTTAAATTTAAAAAGAATTAAGGATATTTGGGTTCTGTTCTTGTGTGGAGACCTTGAGTCCATCACCTCCCCTTTCCAGTGGTTTTGCTTTTTGAGTCATTCCTGGCAGGAGGAGCAGGGAGGAGCCCTCAGGTTCTGCCTGGAGGTGCTTGGGAGGCTCCTCCTTGCTGGGCTGCACTGGGATTTCTTCATCCCAGCACTGGATTTGTTTGAAATCCTTTGGAATCAGAGGAGGTGGAGATTGGGAATTCCAATGTCTTGCTTGTCTTGGAGTTCACCTGTTCCTGCGCAACAAAATATTGAAATTCAAGTCCTGCTGAGCAAACTATTTGAGGGAAAAATTTTCTCCTTCCCATTCTTTTCCTAACCAATTCCTCTCTTTCCAATGATTTTATGTATAAATTGCATTCCAGCACTGGGATGTCCTAACGGAAATGGGAAAAATTTTGCCCATTCTGTTGAGAAACACCTGAGAAACCAAATTGTCACACTCCGGCCTCTTGTGTGGAAATCGGGGTGGAAATTCCCCTTGGAAATGTTTTTCTCCTTCAAATTTAAGACCAGCCTTAGCCCTGCATAAAATCAGTGCACAGAAAATAAAACTGTGAATTTAACTGCCAATCATGGGATTGACAATCCCTTTGGATGCCTCAGAGGGATGAATCCATAGCAAGGCCTCTGATCTCTCCCCATGTTTGCCAGGGATTGCTTTGGTGAACAAAGAATTCTTCATTAAAGAGTTGGGTTAATGAAGGGTGAGACACAGTAGTGTGAATTTTGGCGCATAAAGGTGAATTTTGATGCATAAAGGTGAGGTTTGAGTGTCTTTTGGGATCCCCCCTATAGCAAAATGTCACTGCTGGTGACATTGGCCTGGTCACTCTGTGTGCTCTACAAATGAGACTTTTAGACACTTATGCCCAAATCTGACAAACTGGCTTCTAATTTCAGTGAAATTACATCTTGGTGAGCCCAGGAGCTCAGCCTGGCTTAGCTCAGGGTCCCTCTTAAGCCTTTACCCCTCATTCCTGGATGTCACCCTTTGTTTTCCAGTGATCTCTTGCACTTTCATTAATTTTGTTGAATTTAGACCATAATTACAGCCTTTGCACTGGACAGCACCAATCCAGGGGCACAACAACATTTTCTTTTGGGAGCTCAGCCCTGCTAAACCTTTCTCAATTGGTTTTTTCCCACTTTCTTTTGGTTTTTCATCATTCAGCTACGTTTAACCATGGTCGCTGTGTCTTCCCAGGAGTGTCACTGAACGTTCATATTCACCAACACATTTTTAATAGATAAATATATTTTAAATACTGGCGTTTCAAGACTCTGTGGGGGGAAAAAAAATAGATCTCAGAGCACATAAAAATAACACTGAGGGGTTTTATTCTCCAAACTGGGCCAGCTGTATGGAAACATTTATTAAAAACGAGCTCCCAGACGGACGGCTCTGCTCCCCAGCATCATTAATTCCTGCTCCACGTTCCATTTGTGCCGTGCTGCAGCTGCTAATGATGTTCTAGAGCAGGGATGACAAAGGAGAAGGAAAGCTGCCACTCACCACCGGTGAAATGAATTTGTCACCTTGCCACCAGCTCACCTGTAATTGGGGGAGTTGTGTAAAAAAAAAAAAAACCCGAGTAAAAGCCACTTCTAGGAATGCTCAGGGACGGGGGTGAAAATGTCAGGGATGGTTTTTTTCAGCTCCTACAGCACAAACCAGGCTGGGAATCACTGGCTGTGAGTCCCTTTTCCCTGCACAAATGTGTATTGATTAATAAAGGGAGAGCCTGGCCTGTGCTGGCACTTGTAAGTGATAAACAGTTCTGCAGCAGTGCAGAGGGTGTATTAAAGGCTAAGAGCTAATGACTTTTCTGGTGGATGTAACACATTAAAAGCAGCGGGAAGCTGCAGCTATTTTATCACCTCACTAATGTCCCTGACAACATTCACTTGGTGGGAGTGAATGGATGGGAATCCATTTGGAGGAGTAAATTAAAATACCTTAAAAAATGCCTTTAATAATAGCTCCAGAACTCAGCAGGATCAGAGAAGGGAGAGATACAAAAGACCAATTAAATTATCCCGTCCATCTCCCTGCCAAGGCACTGATATTCCTGGTTATGCTGGGGCTGCTGGATCATTCCAGGAGCATTTCAGTGTCTCAAGTGAGGGAATAATGTCAGGGCTGGAAGTTGGGGCTGTCACAAACTTCCCCCCTGTGTCCAACCAAATTTTCCCTTCCCTGCTCCTCTGCACTGCACGTGAAATGGGAATAAAGGAAAGAAAATCCTTGTCCAAGTGACAATTTTCCTATTCCCTGCTTTTTAAGTTTGTAGCAAAGCTGGGTTAGGAGCCAGCTTGGGATCAGGGATTTATTGGTTTGAAGATTATGGAAAGGCATCTCCTCACGTGGATACTTCCAGTCCAGCTGGGATTTTTGGAGGTATTGAGAGCACATTGGCAGGGAATTCTTGGATTGTCCAGCCCTGGCACAGCTGTCCAGGGAAGTGATGGAGTCCCCATCCCTGGAAGGGTTCAAAAACCATGTGGAGGTGACACTTGGGGACATGGCTTGGTGGTGGCCATGGCTGGTGGTTGGACTCAGTGATCTGAGAGGTCTTTTCCAACCTTAACCTTGATCCTGCTGAGATCCAGCCCCTTTTTGGGATGCTGGGAAGCTCCTAGGTGCTGGCTAAGGGTTGATGTGCTGAGAATTCCCGTTTTGTGGGGAATTCAGGAGATTTGAACTGTTCTGGTGTGTTTGGGGTAGACAGGTTCACTTTGATGGTGTTAGAGAATAAAATGCCATCACTTTTAGATATTCCAGGGTCAGAGCTCCTGGGATGGGGCTTTTGTTGGATTGGCATTTTTAAGATTACTTGGGCGTCTTTTCCTGTGGAATTTGAACTCAAAATCAGAATAATTTCACCAGATCTGCCAGCAAAGTTCACCCAGTGACTTCTCCACCCAGTAATTTCCTCATCAAGTCCATAATTCCATTGGGAATGTGGCAGCTCTCCCAGGAAAGCACCTGGGCTTGATTTTGAGATGAAGAATCCAGCACACCCGGCTGTTCCTGTGGTTAATTGAGGGACACAGAGCTCATTTCTGCTCTCCTGTGATCCAGCTTCTGCTCCCATCTGCTGGATCTCCTCCTGGCTGGCTGGGAAGTCTGGAATGAGCTAAAAACGAGGAGCTTGGAAAGGATTCCAATGTCACAGGCGTTCAGGAGGTAACAAAAGAAAGGGGTTTTTTTACCTTTTTCTGTGCAAATATCATCAAAGTGTCATGAAAGGCAACTCCAGGTCATCAGGGCTACAAAGAACAGTTGAATGGAACATTTCTCCTTGGAAAAACTTTCCATGTGGGGTTATCCAGTCCCAGTTTTCTGTCTTGACAGAAATTAATTTATGCCAGGACAAATGAGCTGAAGTGGATGGGAGTGAACACCACACTTCAAACTGAGGGCAGTGGGGAAGAGCTGAGCTGCAGCCCAGGGGTGAAATCCGTGTCCTGCATGAAAATCCATGCAGGGAGAGGTTGGATGGTTCTGGGATTCTGTAGGGACTCAGTTTAATTGAAAATTTGGGGCACTGGGTGATCCTGAAGGTCCCTTCCTGTTGAGTATTAACTTCTTTTTAGTTAAAACTTTTTAGTTAGGGTCAGGATTAAATGTGTGAGATGGTATTTTTTGTTCAGACTCAGATGTTTATTTGTTCTTATCCGTGTCACAGTCTCACAAACTGTGAGTTCCACAGCACTTCATTCTAATAAACTAAAAAAACTGAGTCAAATCTCTCTCTCTACAAGGCTTTTTAAGGATAAACTGTCCAATTAAGAAATGACACCTAAATTATTTTTTCTTTTAACTTAATGACTAACTACCTCTGCCCCACAATGGGGACTTTTTTATCCAATTACACAAAACCACCCAAACCCATGGAGAAGAAGGTGAAGAAGAAGGACCAGAACTGCCCCAAACCTCCATCTTGCTTTGTGTATATTACTGTATTCTAAACCCTTAAACTCTGAGTTTCCCACCTGTGGTATCACACACTTCTGTTCAAACTGCACACCCACAATCCCAGTTCTGTCATTCCATTTTGGAAGCTTCTCCAGGGCCTCAGGTCAGTGCAGAGTTCTCCTGGGGGTCAGAGCCTGGCAGCACAGAAAGTCTGGAATTCTCAGCAGCCAGGGTTCCAACACCTTCCCACCCAAACCTTTCCATGATTCCCTGGAATCTTTCTAAGGAAGCTTTTCCTTGCAGTGAAGCCCGATCTGGAGCACAAGTTTATCTCCAATTTAACAAAGAATGTGATGAAAATCCCCCTCCCACCCACATCCCATCCTTGTGCCTCCTCTCCAGTCTTGCCCAGCTTTGGGATTTGGCCTCTCATATTCCAGAAAAGCCACGAGTGTTTCAGCTCTGTGGGTAGAATTTGAAATTACAGAGCTGCTGATTTATTTTGAATCCTTGCAGAGTTTGCAAACCCTCGTGGCAGCCTCCCCTCTCTGAGCTTTAACAGGGTCTGATTTATTCTGCATTTACTGGGCTTGTGCAGGGCTGGCCCCACTAAATGTTAACTTTGTGTCCCAAATATTGAATAGAATGTTTAAAGGAGGGAAACTCTTCTGCATGGCCACAGTAATACAGCAATGAGCAGATTTTATGGTTCATGTTCTCCTGTTTTTAAAAAAAAAATAACAAATGTACATTTTGCTCTTCATCAATATTCCAGTTCACTGGAGCAAAGCTCTCCTGGATCACACAGTGCCAGGTAAATAAGATTTATCCAATACCTTGTTTGTGCACTCATTTGGCTCCTGCAACATCACATTTAAAGCAGGGAGAGAATTCCAGCAGATCCTGAGCTCACATCCATGGGGTGAATTCACTCAGCACCTCTCAGGATAAATCCCATAAAAATTAAAATATCACCTGCATTAAAAAAAGAAAAAAATCCCTTGGAGTTAGGAGCATTTAGGAAGCAAAGTTGTAGGAGGGTGTAGTATAACCATAGAAATGGGCAAAAAACTGATACTGGAATAATGGATTTTCCTGGAAAAAGGCTGGAGAGGAAAGCAGGCTGTCAGACTGGAGACTGTAAAAAGAGATTTTGCTGCTAAACACTGGATTTTGAATGGAACTGATGCATTCTAAAAACTCCAGCCCTTTGTAAAACCTGGGTGTACCACAAAGAAAATTGGGAAAAGGGCGTTATCACTCCATGTGGGATAACCACTGATCAGTAGAAGAGGGAATTTAGATTCTCCTCTTGTCTCTGTTAGCTACAAGAATTAATTTAGTTGGTTTTACTCCTCTATTCTGTTGTTTTACTCTTTTATTTTAGTGTTGGTGCTGGAATAGGGCTCCAGGTTGGCTCCCCAGGGCCCTGATGGATCCAACTCTTCCCATTCCCACTCCCGGGGCCTCAGGGCTGGTGTTGGCTATTTTAGAGCCACCAAAGAGCATCAAACAGCCCATTTTCCCAAAATTCCAGGCAATCTGGCTCCCTAGCTCCTGCTTTTCAGGTTTCAGTGATTCCCATCTCTGAATCTGCTCATTTAGTCAGAGTTCTTCCATTTTTTGTGAGAAATTTGGGCAAAAAGCCCCAGTTTTTATCTCCCTTTCCCACTGCCCTCCAAGGCACTGACAGCACTTGGTATTTTTTAGCACTTGATATTTATTAGATATTTATTTATTAAATATCTGGGCAGGTATTTAAGTTTAAAGAATTTAAGTTTTGTCCCTTGGGAATGGTCCCAAATGCAGAGCTGTGGCTCAGCACTGAGCCTGAAGAGCTTTGAAAATTTTCCCTCTGTCCTCTCCTGCATTAATTACAGCTGGGCTCTGCTTGGTGCTTAAAAATCGTGAGGGATCAGCTAAACTTCAGCTTAAAAATTAAATCAGGCTTTACTAATTCTTCTTCTTTAAGGCAGCCCTTAAAGAAGGGTGCCTTCCTCTGCCAAGGCATCTCGAGGAGATATTTTGTGATGGGCAATAATCAAGGAAAAATTGACTTTTCCAGTGCCAAGGTCTCTTCCTCCATCTGCTGTGTTTTTGTGAAGACATTTCTGAGCAGGATATTCCCATCTTTTGTCTGCTTTCCCCAGGGAAATGCGGCCAGGGAATGGAGGTTCTCCCTCCCAAGGCATGAGAAGAGCTGTGATTTCTGCAAAAAAATGAAAATACAAAAAAAATCGAGGGCGAAGATTGTTCCTCTAATCCAAGTGCTCCTCACCAAGGAGCTAGAAAATAAAATTATGCACTTCCCATCGCTGGAAATATCCCAGGCCAGGTTGGATAAGGCTTGGAATAACCTGGGACAGTGGGAGGTGTCCCTGCCCCTGGCAGGGGTGGCACTGGATGGACTTTAAGGTCTCTTCCAGCCCAAATTGTTCTCTGATTCTGTGCAAAGCTGAAAGTTTTGGAGGTGAATTTCTGCCTGTTGAGTGCTCGTTGAAAATCACTTTTATTGTCCTGAAATTGTGTTTTTAAGGAACCCTTAAAAAGACAGCTCTGTTGTTTTACCTCCAGTGCTCTGTTTCTCCAGTCATTATTAACCCTCTTCACTGGGGTTCCACGGGGCAAAAACCCCAAAGGAATGGCTGGAATACTGAAATTCCAAAGGAATGGCTGGAATACTGAAATCCCAAAGGAATGGCTAGAATAATATATCCAGAATATATATGGAATTTATATATTCATATACATATATATATATGAATATATTTGGATTATATATGTATTATATATAATATATAATATATATCTATTCCAATCTATTGGGATAACACACATATATATAATATCCATATATAATATATATATTGGAATATATATTATTATATCCATATTATATATTATATTACATGTGGAATATGTAAATTCCATATATTGCTGGAATAATATCAGCTTGTTGTGTGCCACCCCACAGTCAGAGCAGGAATTCTGCCTGCCCTGGAGCTGCTTTACATCACCTGCAGCTCCAGCCCAGCTGGGAATAAGGAGCAAAGGATTTAACATTATCAAGGGATAATGTTAAATATTTGCAAAGCCCATTAAAGACCAACCCCAGAGTGTCAATAACCACTGCTCTCTGTTTCATCCTCATCCCCGGCCACAGCTGAGGGACAGGAGGGCGTCAGGAGGAATTTCTTTTTATTTTTAGCAGCCTTCAGCCCCTTTGAAAGCCTTGCTGGAGGAGTAATGAACATCCCCTCGGCGTGGTGTTGGGATTCAGGTGTGAGGGGCTGGATATTGTTCCCGGGATGAGTTTCCTTGTTAGTTGGATTTTTTTTTTAATTTTTTTTTTTTAACAGGCTCTATTGAAGTGCCTCAAATTAAGCTTTGATCACATCCATTTGCTGTTAACGAATCCAGATGGGGCAGAGGCACTGGGATGGTGGCTCTGGGATAATGTGTGAGCTGCCTTTCATTTTGGGGACTTTCAGAAGCCCCAAGGCTGGCCCAGCTAACGAATGCAGCTGTCCCAAATGCTCCTCAGACAGGGTGTCCCCAGGGACACCTGCAGAGGTGGCAGCAGGGCTTTGGGGAAGGTTAAGATGTCTCAGGGAAATGGTCATTATGTATCTGGCAGTGCCTTCTTTCATATGGTAATTCCCTTTCTTCACCTTTTCATTTATTTATTTTTTTTAAATCATTCAAGTAGCTTTGTGTTCCCTTTAAATCAGTAGGGTTTATTCTAAAATCCAGATACCGGCAGGAGCTTTGCTGGAATTTTAATGTTGTTGAGGAAAACAAGCAGGGGAAACTCCATAAAAACCACAATACTTTCTGTTTTAACATCACTCGTGGGTTTTTAGGGTGTGTTTTTCTAAAAGCTGAGTTAGGAAAAGAAATTGGAATGAGCTGGATGGAGGCCAGGTTTGATTCCTCCTCGTGTGGTTTTGTGTCCAACCCAGGAGGGGTCACAGGAGGATTCCTGGCAGGACAGATCCTGCTCCTGGGAAGCTGCAGGAGATTAGTTGATAACATGGATCTGGTATCCCCAGAATCCCCACCCTCCTCCCACCACTGAAATCCTAGTGGAAAAGGAAAATTCTGATTATCCACACAAAAAGGAAGGGAATTTTGTCTTCTGTGTTGCTTCTGAGCTGGGGAGGATTTTCTTCCCTTTCTTATTCCTGAGGGATCAATGGTGACTTTAATCCCTCAGCACATTTCTCAGCCCATCCTGGGCTTGGCTTTAATCTGAAACCACATCAGGCTCTGCTCAGGTGAGACCCCAGCTGCAGGGCTGCCCCAGCCCTGGGGGAAGGACCTGGAACAACTCCAGAGGAACCCATGGATCCAGGCTGGGAGAGCTGGGAATGTTCCCCTGGAGAAGGGAAGGCTCCAGGGAGAGCTTCCAGCACATTCCAGGGCCTGCAGGGGCTCCAGGAGAGCTGCAGAGGGACTGGGGACAAGGGATGGACAGGACACAGGGAATGGCTCCCACTGCCAGAGGGCAGCCATGGATGGGATCTTGGCCATGAGGAATTCCTGGCTGGGCTGGAATTGCCAGAGCAGCTGGGGCTGCCCCTGCATCCCTGGAATGTCCAAGGCCAGGCTGGACACTGGGGCTGGAGCAGCCTGGGACAGTGGGAGTGTCCCTGCCATGGCAGGGGTGGAATGGGATGAGGTTTTTCCTCCCTCAGGGAACCCCTATCCCAAGGATTTGGGAGAGTTCCCAAAGAGGACGAGGCTGGAAGGTGCTTTTTTTACCCAAGTCAGGGACAGGGAGCAGAGCAGGATCAGTTCCTGGCCCTCAGGGGCTGCTCTGAGGAGCAGGATCAGGGATCAGGGCGATGCTGCCGCGCTGTGATCGGGAATTCAGCGGAGAGGTGGAAGTTGGGCTGGTGGGGCTGTGGCAGAGCTGCCCACCTGGGGGTTGATGAGGTTGTGCTGTGAGTCCCCAACTTCTCCTCACGTCCTGATGAACACACAGGAAGGGGGGCTCTTTCCAAATCCCTGGGATCCTCCCATGTAATTTGAGTCCAGAATTTCTCAAATCAACCAGGGTTCCCAAACACTTCAGCATCTTCCTTTCAGGAATAACCCTTCACTCCACTGAGACCAGTAATAATTCAATTTATATCACCCTGGGACTTCCATGACCTCCCCTCTGTCTCGTTTGCAGCAACAAAATCAAACACAGTGGGCAAAATAAATACAAACTGTGCCAAGTCACCTTGGGAGGCCTCAGAAATCCCAGAATTCCTATGGAGCTGTTGAAATCTTGGACATTGTTGGATATATGGTCCCTCCTGCAGGCTGGAGGAAACCAAACCTGCTCATCAGGGGTTTTAGGGTCACTCTGGGCTCTGTTTGGGGTGGCAGGGTGGGGATTGATCAAAGGTCTGGGAGGTCTCTTCCTCAGTAATTACCTCAGTAATTACCTATTGTGTTTGTGAGGGTCTCAAGATGAAAGAAGAAATAAATCTAACTCCATGTTCTTAGAAAGTTGCTATATTATATTATATTATATTATATTATATTATATTATATTATATTATATTATATTATATTATATTATATTATATTATATTATATTATATTATATTATGCTATACTAAACTGTACAAAAAAAAATACATCAAAAAGTTTAACAAAAATAAATAATAAAAACCCTGACTCAAAGAGTCTGACACAGCTAGGTTTGATTGGTCATTAAGTAAAAACAATTCACATAAAACCAATCAACCATACACCTGTTAATAAGCAACATCCAGACCACATTGCAAAGCAATCAAATAATTATTGTTTTCATTCTTTTCTGAGGCTTCTTGGCTTCCTAAGGAAAAAAAATCTTGGCAAAAGAATTTTTCAGAAAATATCACAGTAACAATTACCTCAGTAATTTCAGGATCTGTAGGAAGTGGAGCAGCACTTTAGGCTGTGTGTCCCGCTAAAAATCACATTTTTGCCTTTTGAGGTTTCACCTAATGAAGGAAAGACCTGGTGAACTTCAGGAAGTGGCTCGGAAACCCAAACTTCCAGAGCTGACAAACTCTTAAACCCCTTTCCCCCTTTCCTTGCCCAGTTTTTTCCTTTCCCTCATTTATGCAGCCTCGCAGGAGCCGCTGGCAGAGCATCAGCTGCACGTTGGTGACAACAATTAGCAAAGCAGGAGGGGCTGAGGTAAATTTCACCAAGCTGCTGCTCACACCTGGGTTTTTGTCCCCTCCCTAGAGCACGGTGATCGTGGAGAAGACAGTGCAGGACCTGATGGAGCTCATGCACGACCTGAGCGCCTACTCGGACCAGTTCCTCAACATGGTGTGTGTGAAGCTGCAGGAGTACAAGGACACCTGCAGCCTGGCCTACAGGTACAGCCCGGGGGGAATTGCTGCTCTTTGGGCTTGGTTGTTGTCTTGGTTTGAGAAAAAAACCCAAACCATTCCATAATTCCATGATAAAAGGTGACCTCAAGTTGGCCGCTGAGCGTCTGAAGTGTCCTCTTTAAAAATGAATTACTGAATGTGCCTTTTGCTCCCTGGTAAAGTAATTCAGATTCTTGATTTGAACATTTGCAAGGAATTCAGTGTTATTTGAATTGATTCTGTTGAGATTTGGGTATTCAGGTCTCGTGGCACTTTAGGAATTTCAGGATGAGAGGAAATTGCCATAAGCTGCACCAGCAGAGATTTAGATTGGAAATTAGGAAAAATTTCTTCCCTGAAACATTGGTCAGGCATTGGAAGGAGCTGCCCAGGCAGGGATGGAGTCCCCATCCATGGAGGGATTTAAAGCCCTGTGGATGTGGCACTTGGGGACATGGGTGGCCTTGGCATTGCTGGGAATGGTTGGATTCCATCCTAGAGGTCCTTTCCAAACTAAATCATTCCATGATTTTAGCAATCAGTAACCACAGGAATCCACACACTGGGTTTGGTCACAGTTCCCCAAAACAATTCTGTAAATTGACAGGGAGTCACCAAGTGCTCTGTCCCATCCCCAACATTCCCCAGCCAAAGCAAGGAAGATCAAGGCACCACAATCCCACTGGCCATGGATATGTTTGGGTTAAACCCTTCAAGTACTTGATTTATCAGAGATTTCCTGGGTAAATATCAATAAATAACTTCTAAGGACATCCCAGTTATCCATCTGTAGAACGGCCCTCCTGGACAGGAAAACCAGGATCGTGCCTCATCCCATGGGGATAAATAATTCCATTAAAAACCACTACAAGATGCTGCAGGAATGTGGGCTGGAATAGCTGCTCTACATCATCCCCTCCGTGGCTATTGAGCCTGAAAAAGCCCTTGTGCTTCCTGACCAAGAAATTACTTCCCATTGCCTGATTTTATTCAGGAAAAACTTCATCCAGCAAACAGGCTCATCATCATCATCATTATTATTATTATTAACAATAGCAGTGAGCAGAGGCTAAACTTTGTCTGAAAACCCCCCTAAATTGGGAACTGCTCATGTGCCATTGTCCAAAATATTCCTTTTTTCACCCAAAACTTCCTTGCCTGGAGCCAGACAATGGATTTGATTTTGTTTGGCTTGAACTTGACGGTCCTTCCTTCCTTCCTTTGCCATTCCTGGCTTTGGCACCTGCTGAGGGCTAATTAGGACAACGCTAATTTGGCCATCTCCTGATTGCAGTGAGAGGAAAAAACAGGAAATGTTTCTTGTCATTTTGTTGCTGGCAAAGGACTGAAATAGAAACCCGGATCCATTCCCGGGAATGCAGGGGAGCGGAACAGCTCCCGGCCTTCCCGCTCCCATCCGCGGGGATGTTATGCCCTCTGCAGGGATCTGGGCTCCACACAGCCCTGCCCTCTGCTCCAGGGTTTTCCCTGGGCTGTTGGGATGGATAAATCCTGGTGTGGGCAAAGGTGGTGGAGTCAGGATTATTTACAGCTCCTTAAAATCAGGATGAACTCCGTGGAGCTGGGAGTCGATCCCATCCGGCAAAGCTGGCGGAGCAAGGGGTGGCAAAGAGTGAGAATTTGGGAAGGCAGGGAGGTTGTTTTATTTGCAGGATTTGTTCCTTCAGGGGGAATGTGAGCAAATGTGGGTTTAAAGCATCCAGAGGGAGGCTCCTCCAGGCAGGATTTGATCCGGAGTTCTCTGCAGGAACAGCTCGGGAAGGACGTCAGCACTGGGAAATGCACAGCTGAGATTGTTCATGTCTGAGCTCCGCTTGGCTCGTGTTTTCCAGGGATTTAAAAAGAAAAACATCAAACCTAAGGCGGCTGGGTGGGATTGGACATTGCTATAAATAGCAGCTCTCGTGTGTTAATTGATGACGAATTTTGGAAGTTCAGCGTAGGTGAGGTGCCGCCTGCAAATCGCGTTTTTCTCCAAAATTCCAGTTCCAGTTTGCCACCCAAACTGTTTACAAACGTCAGCTCTGATTTCTGACTAATTGATGAGGAGCTGGGGCTGAAAATGCAAATAAAATGGGAGATGGAGCCCCCCAACTTCCTGCCGTGCTGGCAGCACTTCCCAGTCGTGTCCAACCCCCGTCTCCAGCAGATTTCCAGGAGAGCAGCTCAACTCCAGAGTTAAAAACCATTTTATGTTAAAAACCTGAGCATAAAACCATTTTTGTGGGATTTCTGGAGATACTGAAAGGAGAAACCTGCCTGGTTCACAGTTGCTGCCCTTAACAGGAGCCCTTCTTTTTAATCCTCTGCCAACACCCTTCTCTGACAAAATTTGCTGCCTCAAATGCAAAAATTAATCTCTTTCCATGTTTTTCTACATAAATTTGCCAACTTTATTCATGTCCACGTTGAAGCTGCACGTTTTTATTTTGTTGTCCACTCTAAGCTCAGTCTTGGTGTCCACCCCCTTCTTCCCCATCTTCATCCTCACCTTGTTCATTCTTGAACCTCTCTGAAGGCTCTGAGTACAGGAATCCCTCACCCAAATGAGTCTTTTTAGTCTTAAATAGGGATGGGCATCACCAAAATGTGGTTCAGAGAGATAAAAAAGTGATTAAACCCTCTGGAGGTGCTCAGCTCCCTCTCTGGAGGCAGCTTCTGGTGACCAACCTCCTTTGGCTGAACTCTCTCAACTAAATTTGGGAGAAAAACATGGGAAATAACTGGGCCTGGATTGCTCAAAATGGTGAAGAAAAGAAACCCCTCCTGCTTTCCAGCCAGGCAAAATAAACCTGAGCCCCTTTTTTTTATTGAGAAAGAGCAGATTCATTCAGCCAAAATGGGGCAGCCAAGCAGGAATTTTTGACTCCCCAGGAAATGCTTTTACCACTCATTTTGCTGTTCCTTAGTGGCATCTCCCCTTCCTTCCGTGAACTTTTGGGGTTTAAGTTGCCTTTTTGACTCTTTTTGGGGGTAGGAGTGTCCCCTCAGGCTGTGGGTGCCTGGCCCAGCTGCTTTTTAACCCTTGGTAGCACAAGCTCAGCATGGAAACATCACCTTGGCCGTGGGAAGAGGGGAAAATCATCCAAAAAATTCCACCTGGCACAAGGCAGAGGAGCCCAGTTAGGCCCTGTGGCTTCCAGATGTTTCCTGCTGGAAAGCCACGGCCCCCCAGCTGTGTCCAGGGGTATTTTCATATGATTTCCCATAAGAGGAATGATTCCTCAGAGTGCAGGATAGGTACTGGGGAAGGTGGGACACACATGAGGATTTTGGCCATGGCATCAGGGCTGTCTCTCCTTCACCAGCAGGCTGGGAATGGGAAGGATTTTGGGAAAGACATATCCAGGACAGCTGTTCCAGACTGATATTTTGTATTTTGTGGTGACTGCTCCACAATAAAAGGGTTTTTTCCATCATTTTTCCACTCTCTGTCCTCTGGGGAGGATGGAGCAGCTTGGTGGGCACCTGGATCCAGCCAAGGTCAGCTCCCTGTGGCAGCAGCAGGAAAATTATGGAGGAGTTTGGGATAAGGGGAGTGGAAGGAAGAGTTTTGAGCTGTACTAAAAGATGTCACCCTCTCCTGGCATAATTCACTCAAGGACACAAATTGGATTGAAGGTTCAGAGGGGGAACCCTGGCTGAGAAGCTGGGAAGAGAATGTGGGGAAAAGGAGTTGGGAAAAGCTGGGTGTCCAATGGAGATCAGGGATGTTCAGCCTCTTCAGCATCTTCTTGATGAGGGGGTGGTTGGGGTAAAACCAACACCAATAAAAATCAGGAGGTGCTGGAGCCCTGGGAAAGAGTGGGGGTGTAATTCCAAGGGATTCAGGCAGTGCTGGAGCTGTTCCATGGATTACTTTGGAGCTTGTTGTTTTCAATGGATCCATGGATCTTGTCCAGGGAGGACTCCCCTGGATCCCTGGAATGTCCAAGGCCAGGGCTGGAGCAGCCTGGGGCAGTGGGAGGTGTCCCTGCCATGGCAGGGGTGGAACTGGGTGGGCTTTAAGGTCCCTTCCCACCCAAACCATTCCAGGATTCCATGGGCACCACCAAAAGGTGAGGAAAGCAGGAATCATGGATTGGGCTCTTGGAAAACTCTGACCCTGCAAAAGCAAGGACAGCAGGCTGAGTTTGCAGCTTGGCAGAGCATCCCAACATCCTCCCCCGTCTCCTCCCCAGCACTGACTCCACAAACAATTAGGATTTTGAGGATAATAAGGATCATAAAAGAGAGAGGTGGCTCTGTGTAACTCCATCAGGACACTCCCAAAGATGCCCTGGAGTCCTGGGCATCTGAAGGGCCACGATAAGGCTGGAAATAATTGAAGAGAGCAAACAGTGGACGTGGAGAGAGCTGAGCTGAGAGGGGAAATAACGGGGAGTAATGGGATGAAATTGAGGAAAATAAAACACGAGCTCGGTAGCAGGAGTTTTTTTATCCAAGAGTTGGATTTGTTCAAGTGTGAAATAGACTCCCAAGGGAAGGAGAATATTACTGCAGTCATTTAAATGTGCAGAGGACAAAGCCCTGGCTGATGTGTTCCCTGGAACAGTTGTCTTGCCTTGGCACAGCAATGCCCAGATATCATCAAATCCCCTTTTTCCATCTCAGTTGTCAGAGCTGCTGGTGGAGCTCTTTTATCCCCCTCAGTTTTCACCAGGGTGAAAAATAAAAGACCTTTTTTTTTTTTTTTTTCCAATTTTTTGTTTCCCCTGAGTGGAAAAACACCGCCTCCCTCCCAGCAGCAGAAGGCCAAACAGGAATGTTGACGCCGAGGTCTCGTGTGGCTGGAAACAAAACTCAGCCTTTTGTGTGTGACAGATTGAACGTGGAACTCAGAGGGAAGGGAAATTTGTCTGTAAGCGCATGTGACAAATTCGTTTTCACAAATGCTGTGTGGTTCCTGAGCTGAGCTTGTTTTGCTGGTGGATGGGGAAGGGGTGGGAGGAGAAATGAGCTGTTCCCTTCAGGATGGATCAGAGCTGGCTCCTGTCTCGTGTTTTCCTTTGCAAAACGCAGATGCTCGGGGTGTTGTTGTTGTTTTTATTTCTATTTATTCCTCGAATCACCACCTGAATGCTGCTGACAGCTCATCTCTGCCCCAGAATTCCAGCCTGGATCTGGGAGAGTGTGGCTGGAATGGCTCTGCCAGGTCTGTGTCAGGAGGTGCTGGGAAGTGGAAGAGTCTCTGTTGGCTCAGTCCATTCCAGCCTGGAGCCAGCCTGGGAGAGCTGGGAATGTTCCCCTGGAGAAGGGAAGGCTCCAGGGAGAGCTTCCAGCACATTCCAGGGCCTGAAGGGGCTCCAGGAGAGCTGCAGAGGGACTGGGGACAAGGGATGGACAGGACACAGGGAATGGCTCCCAGTGCCAGAGGGCAGCCATGGATGGGATCTTGGCCATGAGGAATTCCTGGCTGGGCTGGAATTGCCAGAGCAGCTGGGGCTGCCCCTGCATCCCTGCAGTGTCCAAGGCCAGGCTGGACACTGGGGCTGGAGCAGCCTGGGACAGTGGGAGGTGTCCCTGCCATGGCAGGGGTGGAATGAGAGTCTTTAAGGTCCTGGATTGACTCCTCCAAATACAGCATCCCATTTGTGTCCTGAAATTCCCAGTCAGGAATTCAGATCAGTTACTCTGCCAAAAACACAAAACAGGGAAATTCTTCCCTGTTGGAACCCACTGCGCAGTCCCTGACTCAGTTTCCCACATAGGATTTAGCTGGAATCTCCATCAGGAGATGCTTTGGATGACTTGGAAAGAAGATCCTGGAGCCTTCACTCCCCTTCCTTGCTTCAGGCCTGGTCCCCAGGCTGGGCCAGCTGTGGGGGGAGGTGGTGGTGGCTTCCAGGCAGGTGTTCCAGGCTGGTCCCACCTGGCAGTGACCCCACCGTGGGCTGAGGCTGCTGAGCTCCCCTGAGATTCCAGAGGAAAATGATCCATGGAGACACCAGTGCAGGGTGACCTCCTCCAGCTGGGCACCAAACTGAACTCCCAGGATTGCAGAATTTAGGGAAATGGCCCTTTTTCCCTCAGAAGGTGTCTCATAGTCCATCAGGAGTTGTGTGTTTAAGGGCATTTCCCACCCTGCCCACCCTCCTCGCTGTCCCCTCCGCGTGCGGAATTCCTCTCTGCATCCTTTCCTCACTGCTCAATCCCCACGTGTGTGCCATGGAATGCCATCCATAACACAGAATTAAATGAGAAGTGTCCCTGGAATCAGGATGAGGTGCTTGTTGCTGCTCTCCCTGCAGGAGCATCGTGCAGTCGGACGAGAAGCTGGTGATCAGCGCCTCCTGGGCCAAGGACGACGACATCAGCAGGCTCCTGAAATCCCTGCCCAACTGGAGCAACATGGCTCAGCCCAAGCAGCTGAGGCCCAAGAGAGAGGAGGAGGAGGATTTCATAAGGTAAAAAACGGTGGGAAGTTGGGAATGGGTTTCAAGGAGAGCAGCAGCAAAAAGTAGGAACGAATTTACGGCGTTTTCACAGCTGTCGTGCGTTACAGACATATTTTATGAAAAATCTTTTTGCTAGGATTCTTTCTCCTGAGAAGCTGGGAAGCTCCAGCTTCTCCGTGTTTTGCTGCTTTGGAATGTGATTTGGGGAATTGTTTACCCAGCATGTGAAATTGTTTTTACTTGAAGACCATTAACAGCCACCTGTGTCGAGGCTGTGGGCAGTCACATGATTTTATCATCATTCCATTCTTTCCTTTTCTAACTTTCTGATGGATCCTTTCTCTCTATTCTTTTTAGTATAGTTTTAGTATAGCATTTTAATATAATATCATAATATAATAAATCAACCTTCTGAAACATGGAGTCAAGATTCTCATCTCTTCCCTAATCCAGGGACCCTTGAACACAACAACAGTTCTGTCCACAGGAAAATCATGGAATCATTTGGGAAGTGGGAAAGGCTTTGGAGATCATCGAGTCCAACCATTCCCAGCCCTGCCAAGGCCACCACTGACCGTGTCCCCAAGTGCCACCTCCACATGGCTTTAAATCCTTCCAGGGCTGGGGACTCCAGCCCTGCCCTGGGCAGCCTTTTGGGGGAAGAAATCCCCCAAATCCAATATCCAAATCTTCCCAATATCCAACCTGAGCTTTTCCTGGTGCAATTTCTGCTCACTCTGTTCTTCTGACAAAGCCATTTGGAGACTTGTCTTTGTGATCCAAGTCAAGGAAATGCCTGGGACTGGGGAAGGAAAGGATTGTTTGAATCCAGGCAAATCCTTGTCCTGCTGGTTGGTGCTGCTCTGATCAGCCACGTGATGGAGGGAGCAGCATTTTCTGACCTAAAGGAGGTGGTACTTCCCAAAATCCTTGCTTTCAAAGGAATCTTTTATTTGACCCATGAGCATGGTGGAGTTTCCCCCCAATCCCAACGCAGGGGAGCAAATAAAAAATTCCAATATTTCCAACAGGAATTCTTTTGGAGACAACTCTCTGTGCCCAAACCAGGTTGTTCCTACCTTTCATGCCAGTGAAAGCCTGGAAGGAAGCAGATTCCCTTTCCCTGCACGTTGGGAATGGCTCAGCTCCTGTGAGATTCCAAAGGCTGCACGTTCCCATCCCTATTCATCACTTCCTTGATTGGCACTTGGCTGTAAAAGTGGAGGAGGAGGAGGAGAAGCTGTTGAAAATAACAAGTCCAATTTGCCCAGATTGTCATTTTCCTCCTTCCCTGCCTGGAAGCCCCGTGACAGGGGGGATGCAGCCTGGAGAGGATGGGATTTGTGGGGTCACAGAAGGGTTTGCAGCTTGGGCAGGGATTTAAAACATCCCCAGGGCAGCAGGGAGAGGCTGCAGAGCCCTCGAGGTCTCTCTGAGTCCCTGAGTTGAATTTCATGGATTCAGTCCTCACCTGCCTTCACATTTATCCTTCATTTCCTCACCTGGGAAGCCCCTCCTGGCTCTCCCTGTGATTCCTGGTCCATCATTTTGGGATAGCAAAGCTCCAGTGGGCTCTGCTGGCTGAGAATTCCTGGCCAGGCAAAAACGGGTGGCCAAGCTCAGCCTGACGCTGACAGAAGCAACATTTTCATCCCAATGTGCATTTTATCCCATTGATTCCATTCTCCTGGCCATTCACTGAAGTATTTTGTGACACTGGATCAGAGGAGCTCCAATGGCAAGCCTTTGGGAAAAGCCTATTAAGTCATCCACACTGAATTTCCTGGGAAAAGCTCCTGTGCTGTGGCTTTTTTTCAGCCCAGGCTTCAGGACAAAGATCTTTTCTCAGTGTCTGTTTGCACAGAGCATCATCTGCTGAGCCCCAGTTCCTCCCAGTGCCATGTGAACGCTCCTGGGGCATTCATTTAAATCTTAATAATTGGTCTGGGCCAGATTTAGCCAATTGATGGCTTAGAAACTTCCTGCAGGATGGGTGGTGGTTGAATAGATCCCTCCTGAAAGCTTCAAAATAAAATTAATTGCTCATCCAATTTTTTTTTTGTCATCCCCTTCCCATTTAAGCAGCCTTTTCCCAGCCTTTTCTCCTAATACAAAGGAACATGATTTCTTCACTGCTGCTGCTGCTTCTTTCTCTTGGCACTGCTGATGAATTGGGAATAATTCTGCCTGGACACTGCAGTGGAGCCAGAGGGAAGCAGGTCCTGTGGAATCCTTGGTTAGCAGAGAATGGGAGAGCTCACTTCATTATTATTTCATTTTCATTTCATTATTTTCACCCAAAGCAGGACTTTTGACCTCTGTGATGTTTAAAATTTCAATATTTGGTGTTCCTGTGCCTTAATCCTTGGCTAGCAGGGCAGGACTACACATCCCTTCCTGGAAAAGAAGGTTCAAGCCTGATGAAATCTGGGGAAATGTTCTTTTTTGGACGTGGAACTACTCAGCAGCGCCCCTTAATGAACATTGGAAAATTATTCCAATAATTTGGAACAAATCCTGACAGTTCACCACCAGTTTTTGTCCCCTGGCAGCAAAAGAGATCCATGCCCAGCTTTCCTTCCTTCCCCAGCTTTCCTGTAACTCATTTGTTTAAATAGAAAGAATCCAAACAAACAAAAAAAAAATCTTTGCAAAAAATAATCCTCAGCCTGTGGACAGAGATTGATTTTGTTGTTTTAACCCCTTGCTGTCTCCTGAGCAAGGAGATGTCAGAAGGCACCAGCAGAATTTCCCATTGATTGGGAATTATTCCCATTAATTGAGATAAAATTGTTTTCCTTTTTCTCTGAGGCTTCTCAGCTTCCCAGGAGAAGAATCCTGGGCAAAGGGATTTTTCCAGAAAATACGATGGTGACAACTAACCAATATTTAATTTCTCGTATCAAAACAAACTCTTCACTTGCAAGATTCGTAACAGAAAAGATTCCCCTGCTGTGCCTGATTCCGCATTCCTCAGGGGGGCTTTGCTTTGCATTTCAGGGCTGCTTTTGGCAAAGAATCCGAAGTCCTGATCGGGAATTTGGGAGACAAACTGATCCCTCAGCAGGAGATCCTGCGGGACGTCAGCGACCTCAAAGCCTTGGCCAACCTGCACGAGAGCCTGGAGTGGCTGGCAGGACGCACCAAGGCAGCTTTCTCCAGCCTCTCAGCAGCCCAGAGTGAGTAATTCCCATGGGAAACCTCTGCCTGGGGATTGGGACAGCGGAAATTTGGGGTTTTAGCAGCTTTTGTTCCTCTGGGGGCTGTGGGGGCACCATGGAGGGCTCCAGGAGCATCATTTCTGTCTTGGTTTGAACAGCCAGGTGTCTGCTGAGGAAGGCAGGAGCCTCCCCTGGAATGGAAAATGTAAACCCCCTCCCTCTGAATTGTTATAATTTTGAAATTAAGGGGCTCTCAGGCAAAGATATGGGAATAGGAATAACAGTTCTTTACTAGGAAAATTAAAAACACAAATACAGGCTATAGATAAAAGTTAAGGTATAGATTGGTTCTTATGTATTAAGATGCTCAGGAAAGAAAAGTATATCATGCATTGTAACCAAAATTAAAGGGTCTTCAGGCTCGACGCCAGCTGGAGCTGACAGCTGTAGGCACAGGCTCTGTCACCCACGACCCTGGAGCTGTAACGTCTTTGATGCAATAAACTGCATTTGGAAGAGCTGCTGGAGTCCCACATCTCTCACTTACAGCTCTTACAGAGAAACTCAAGATTATATCCAGTGAGGAATGCTTGGCTGCTCCCTCTGGAGCATCTCCAGATGGAGATAACCTTAATAAAATATTATATTATATTATATTATATTATATTATATTATATTATATTATATTATATTATATTTATTATATAATGCTGTACTAAACTATACTAAAGAATACAGAAAGGATACAGACAGAAGGCTAAAAAATAATAATGAAAAACCTGTGACTCTTTCCAAAGCCCTGACACAGCCTGGCACTGATTGGCCAATGAGTAAAAACAACTCACATGAAACCAATGAAACAATCACCTGTTGGATAAACAATGTCCAAGGCACATTCCAAAGCAGCAAAACACAGGAGAAGCAATCAGATCGTTATTTTCCTTTTTTTCTGAGGCTTCTCTGCTTCCTAGGAGAGAAATCCTGGGCAAAGGGATTTTTCCAGAAAATATGACGGTGACACAAGGGTGCAGTTTTCCTCTGAAGGTCAAACTTTTAAGTTTTCCCACCCTGTGATATCACACACTTCTGTTCAAACTGCACACCCACAATCCCAGTTCTGTCATTCCATTTTGGAAGCTTCTCCAGGGCCTCAGGTCAATGCAGAGTTCTCCTGGGGGTCAGAGCCTGCAGCACAGAAAGTCTGGAATTCTCAGCAGCCAGGGTTCCAACAACCTTTGTCTTGGTTTGAGCTCTTCCTCCTGCCCAGCATCCCTGGAGTTAAATCCTGTGTGTTGGACAATTCCTGAGCATCCCGTGCTGTCTCAGGGGGTGCAAGGGGACGGCTGAGGAGCTGGAAAAGGAAAAGCATGGAATAAAAAGGGTTCCAACAACCTTTGTCTTGGTTTGAGCTCTTCCTCCTGCCCAGCGTCCCTGGAGTTAAATCCTGTGTGTTGGACAATTCCTGAGCATCCCGTGCTGTCTCAGGGGGTGCAAGGGGATGGCTGAGGAGCTGGAAAAGGAAAAGCATGGAATAAAAAACCCACAGAGCTCAAGGGGATGCCGGAACTCAGGGGAATGTGGTGAGGATACAGGGAATTTCTGCAGTTTGGTTTGGAAATTTGGAGCAGAATCCTGAGGGAAGGTGTCCAGGACTGGGGCAGCTGAATTCTCCTGGGAGCTGGGAGTTGAAAACCAGCTCAGACTTTTTTTTTTCCTGGGAATTTCACAAGGGAAATTTGCTGGTGCTGAACAAAGTCACGGTGTTTTATGTCCATGAAATCATTCTTGGCAGCAGAGCCTCTCTGGGTGACTGAAATCCTTCCTGTGGCTTCTAACTCTGCTCTAGAGCAGGACTTCAAACTCCTCCCTCAGCTTTCCATCATCAGATCCTTTGGATCCAGAAGGATAATTAAGGTTATACAACCAGTTAACAATTAAAACCCAAATTACTCCAGGCAGCTTTAATATTCCTGTAACTTGGACTTTGCCTTCTCCATACCTGGGTGACAACACTTGCTCTGTTCTAGCATTTTTTTTTGTTATTAAAAAAATAACAAAATTAAACAAAACCCAGTGGGAAATGCTATCAAAGTTCAGTAGCCAAATATTTATTTAGTTACTAGGAGAGTTCTCAGGGCTGAGGATTTATGTTCTAACAGTCAGAGCTGTTAAAATAAAACATCATTTATAATTTGAGGTCTGGTTGAAACTCAGGTTTTTTAATAAATCAATATTTTCCAGATATTAAAGGGCACGAGCTTGACTTTCAGGCCTCGGAGAGGACGTTCCACATGGTGGTGAATAAAAATAAAAGCACAAAGTGTAATATTTCACTTGGCAGCATCCTCCTGACAATAAAAATTCATCTTCCTTTGTAATAACTTCATCCCAAAATGTCTGTGCACAAATGCCAGGAGTGTCTGGAACAAGGGGAAGAAGGGGAAATGACAGAGGCTGTCCCGACCTCCTGCTTATAAATGAAATTTTCATCCTTTGGTTGATTCTCTTTTCTTCTCCAAAAACTTGAGATTCAGTCCTGCTCCCACTCAGGGCATCACCCAAGTGTTCAGGGAGTGATCAGGACCTGAATTTTTGGTGCAATGCCAGAAATTCCATAATCCAAACAAGCCCACGTGGAGGTGGTGGCCCTGGGGGAAGGCAGCAGTTTTTCCAGCAAAGCTTCCTTGGATGCAAACAAATAATAAATAGGTTTTATAAATTTATTTTATATATTATTTATAAAAAATATAAATAATATATTATTTATAAAAATATAAATAATATATTATTATATAATACATAATAATATACTTTTATATAATATCTATTATATAATATTATCTATAATATATAATAAAATATAATAAATAATAATATATATAATAATATACAATATTATATCTATATATAGTATTATATAATATAATATATTATTTATATATATTGTTTCTATTTTAATATAGTTTTTCTATTTTTGCATTTTATATATATTTAATATATTTGTTTTATAAAAAATATATTTTATAAAATTAGAAATAATAAATTCCCTCAGGCACAGCTCTGAACACCCAGAAAGCAGAAGGTGGAGCTGGGCAGGTCTGATTTTGGGAAACCCTATAGTGGCTTTGGGGTGAGGCTGTCAAAGGCCCCTTCCCAGAGATAAAAATTCAATAATCTTTGGCTGTGGACGTGCCACAATTATCCCTCATTTAAACCCAGCCTTGCTGCTGGAGAGTTTTATCACGCTGGGCAGTCTCTGAACTGTTCATTATTTGGTGTTTGCTGAGCTGATGGCTCTTCCATGGCTCTGCCCTTATCTGCTCCCCTTCAGAATTGGATTTTTTATTTCCCAAACCAGTCAGATATGACAAAGTCATTTCCTTCTGCTCTTGTCTTTTGAGGGAATACAAACTCCTTTTTAACAATAACCACTTAAGGATTAAAGTTGCTGGGAGAAGGTGAATTTGCTGAGGAAATTGAGTCACTTTCAAAGGGGTTTTATAGGAAAAATGGAAGTTGGGTTTCCCCTCCTCATCTTCTGTGCTGCAGACAGAACACAACCCCATCCTTTTTTTTGGAGCTTCAGCCTCTTGAGGTTCCCTGAATATTTTAGAGAAGGAATTAATATGAGCCACGAAGGGGCTGGGACAATCTTTTTAAAGATTTTTAACATTTTTAAGACCACGGCATGTTTGTAGGGAGGAGGAGGAAAGATGAGCTGTTGGCTTCTGGAGTTGGAGCTGCCCTTTAAATTCAGCTGCTCTTGGCACCTCGTGACTTCAGATTGCTGTGATCACCAGGGAATGACTGACAGGCTTAAATTCGGAGCTGGGAATTGCTTTGGAATGGTTTGGGGGGGAAAGGACCTTAAATCCCACCCAGTGCCACCCTGCCATGGCAGGGACACTCCCACTGTCCCAGGCTGCTCCAGCCCCAGTGTCCAGCCTGGCCTTGGGCACTGCAGGGATGCAGGGGCAGCCCCAGCTGCTCTGGCAATTCCAGCCCAGCCAGGAATTCCTCATGGCCAAGATCCCATCCATGGCTGCCCTCTGGCACTGGGAGCCATTCCCTGTGTCCTGTCCATCCCTTGTCCCCAGTCCCTCCGCAGCTCTCCTGGAGCCCCTGCAGGCCCTGAGCTCCTCCAGCTCACCTAAATCAGGATTGTCTTTTGTCGTGGTTGAGACAGAGACAATACAAAGCAATACACTTCATTTCCAGAAGGCTTCAAACAGTTTTATTCCAGCCTGCATGCTTTTTGTACATTCTTACAAAACTCATAAATTTACCCTGTACTCATTGGTCACAAGACAAACACGGCGCTCATTGGAACAGGCAGCTGCAGTTTCTCTTATTTATCCTTCTTTCTGTCTTGGTTTCTGTGCCAACGACCTTGGCAGGAAATTCTTTCAGGGATAAACATGGATCCTCCTATCAAACATGGATCCTCTTCTCAAACATGGATCCTCTTCCCAAACATGGATCTTCTTCCCAAACATGGATCCTCCTGTCAAACATGGATCCTCTTCCCAAGCATGGATCCTCTTCCCAAACATGGATCCTCCTGTCAAACATGGATCCTCTTCCCAAGCATGGATCCTCTTAGCAAACATGGATCCTTCTATCAAACATGGATCCTCTTATCAAACATGGATCCTCTTCCCAAGCATGGATCCTCTTCCCAAACATGGATCCTCTTCTCAAACATGGATCCTCTTAGCAAACATGGATCCTCCTATCAAACATGGATCCTCTTCTCAAACTTCTCTCTGGCTCACAGAAGTCACTCTAAAACATCTTCCAGGCTTTCTCTTCCAGAAGGTTCATTGGAATTAAACTCTTTTACATCTGCACCGTGTATCCATGGCTGTCACAGCTCAGTAGCTGCCCTTCCCTCAGCCCCTTTGTGTGGAGAAATCTTTATTTGCTCAGTGTGTCATGTTCACCTTCTCTGCTTGGGCCTTGCCTGGGTCATCCTTGATGAGCAATAGCAGCATTTTAATGCATTTCCAGTTCTAACTGGAAAAACAGCCAGGGTCTGAGGAGGGTCCTCCTGTCCTGTCATTGCCTTCTCCACAAAGAGAAAATCCTTCAGGAGCACACCCTGAGGCCATTCAGCCTCTTCACTGCTGTATCCCGTGCCCACAGCAGGTATTTTCTCCTCAAATTCCCTGAATTCCACGGGGCTGTGGAAGATGTTTTCCCCTTTCCCTCTGCAGATGGGCAGTCCCAGTCTGGGTGAGCTACAACTTCCATCCAAAGCAGGGGAGGAAAAAATGAGGTTTTCTACAGCTTTTTACCAAAATCCTGCATTTCTCTGCCACTGCCTGGCTTTATTAATGATAACACCGAGCATTTGCAGCTCATTTCCCAGCCAGAGATCTCAAAATGCTTCTCGGAGCTGACTGAGGGCCATTAGAGCATCCTGGGCCACTTTGTCCCGGGAGGATCATCAGCCTCTCCTTTGCCTCCCGAGCCTGGAGTGGGCTTTGAGAGGAGCATCCTGCCTCTCTCCAGGAACGATGGCTTGGAAAAGGACACTGGAGCCCTTCTGTGCCACACGCAGCTGTCATTTAAAGTCACTTTCAGAGGGGTGCAGAGGGGTTTCAGCACAAATGGAAATCAGGGGAAATTGCTGCCTTGCATTTCACAGCCAGGCCACGAAGCAGTGCTGAGCTCAGGCAGGGCTTTGTGTTTAACCCCCTCATGAACTGAATTCAGCTCTTAAATGGGGCTCTATTTCTCTCAAGCTGCAGCTGATCTTTATTTTTTTCTGTCACTGAACTTGTAGCACATCTTGCTGTATTGATTGCTCATGGAGAAGTTTTTTTAAAAAGATATATTAATAGAAAACCTTATTTAAAAGCCAGATTAAAGATGACCAACACGGGCCTGCCCTGGGGCAGGGGAAGGACTTGGTGAATGCTGTGGCTTTGTCATTGCAACAAAAGTAAATTTCTGACTAAACCAGAAAAAGCTGCACATTTCCACCAAATGCAAGCCATCTGCCATTAAATTAACAAGGTAAATCTCGAGTGCTTTCATTATTTGGTGAATATCTGCTGCTTCAATATGCCTTAATCCAAATGCCAGCTTTTTATTTAAGCTTCATAAATAGCCTTATTTTCCAATATTTCTTCTTTCCCACTGCCTGAGCAGTTTGGGCTCTTCTGGAAGAGCACAAATCCTGGCCAGCTGCCCTTGCCAGGAGCCTCCTTTGTGTGATCATCCCCAGCTTGCTGTGCTCCCATGGATGGCCCTGCCCTGGGAGCTGCTGGTGGTGGGCAAAGGTATTGAGATCTTGGTGGTTCTGAGGAGAAGCACAGGAAAAGAAGGAAAAGCTCTTTTTGGGCATTTTATCTGCTTGGCCATGGCTGGTGTCCACAGATCTTTCTGTCCGTCCCACAGCTCAGCCTGTTCCTGCTCTGGGATGCTCTCCACAAACACTGGGAATCTCTGAATCTCTCCAAACCTGTGCCCAGCTTTGGCTTCTCCAAACCCCAGCACGTCCTCAGCGAGCTTGGGGTGGTGTTTAAGGAAGGAGTGAGGTTCCTGCCTGCTCTCCTGGGTTTTCCAGGTGGGAATGCCCTTGAGCAAGGACAGGGAGCTCTGCCACCCTCACCCAGAGTGAAATGGGGTCTGTCACATCCAAACCACACCGGGGGTGATCAGCTGCTAATTAATCACCATTTATAGCTTTGATAGAAATACAAATGTACTTAGCAAAGCTGCTGCAAACAGCTGGGAGAGCTCAGAGCCCCTGGCAGGGCCTGAAGGGGCTCCAGGAGAGCTGCAGAGGGACTGGGGACAAGGGATGGAGGGACAGGACACAGGGAATGGCTCCCACTGCCTTGAGAAAGCTGAGCTAGAACAGAGGTTAGATGGAATTAAAGAATAAAGCAGGGATGGATTGAAAGGATCTCCTCCATGGATGCACCTCGGGCAGCACAAGAGCCCAGCCAGGGCTGCCCCCAAGATGAACCCAAATGGCCCCAAAATGCACGAGCGCTCCCGGGGTCTCTCCCTGGGATCAGCTCTGCTCCATGTGCAGTGCCCAAGGCCAGGCTGGACACTGGGGCTGGAGCAGCCTGGGACAGTGGGAGGTGTCCCTGCCATGGGATTGGAGCTGGATGGGTTTAAGGTCCCTTCCCACCCAAACCATCCCAGAATTCTGCAGCCAAGAGCTGAGCTGAGCAATTCCAGCAGAGGGCAAGATTCCAGCTGGGTGTCCCTCTTGGCTGAGTTGACTTTTGGAGGGCTAAAACCATGGAAAAATTGGGATAGCAAAGTGTTAAAACACCTTCAAGACCAGCAGGGACCTGCTGACTTCACAGAGATAAAATGCCTGGTTTGATTTAACTGAGCATGAGGAGATTATTTTGGTTTATTTTAGAATTCTGGCATGAAAATTTCATACGTTATAAATGGTTCTGCTTTGTTGGACTCGGGGATTGAAACCACACAATCCCCAGTCACCTAAAACCCCCTGTTTTTCCAACAAAGTGATCTCCTGGTGCCCTCCAGAGCTTTTTTTCCCCTCTGGATTGTCTGCAGTGAAGCTTTTCTCATGGATCGCAGCCTTCCCCAGCCTCAGCTTTTATTTCCACCAAATATTTACTGGGATGCTCAGCCACTGTTTCCCGGGCCTGGCTGCTCATTTCTGGGTTCTTGTGGGAGACAGCACCGGGAATCTCTGCCTGGATCGATCCTGGGGTCAGCACTCAACTCGCCATCATCATTACACTAATTACTCAGCAGCCCTAACCGCAGGGGATTGTCATGTAAATGAGTGACCCAATTAGCAAAGCTCTCCAAAGCCTTTTCCAGCCGGGATCCCGCCTGAGTCATGCCAGGAAATCGGGATTTTGTGGGAATTTCTCCAAGGAGCCCGCTGGCCACTCCTGTTGGTCCATCCCAGTTAAGTCCTTTTATCTCTTCTGGAGAAAATGATTCCCTGATGGCAAAGATCGGGAGCAGAAAGTCCTCCCTGCTCCTCCTCAGAGGTGACCCTGCTCTGGAGGGGGTGAAATAATTGGTAAAATTATTATTAAACAGGATGGGGACTCAAAAATCCAGGGTTTGACATCACCATTGGGTCACTCTGGTCTCACCAGCACTTAAATTCCTCTGGGATTTGGGGGAATGACTCTTAAATAACCAGGAATTGTGGAGAAATCAGGCTGAGTCTGATCATCCTGGTGCTTGTCCCTTTTTCTTTCCCATTCTTCACCCTGAATTTGAGAACTCTTCATCATTCCCATGGATGTTCCCATCCCCATCTTCCTCTGGATTCCCTTGGACAAAATTTGTTCCTTCTTTGTCTTCCAGACATCTGGGCTGCTCCTCTTGCTTTGCAAACCAATCTCTTAAAAACAAACAGCCCTCAAAAAAACTCCCTTTATCTATAATTGATTAATTATATCAATAATTGTATCTATAATTGATTATTGCCATTAATTTTATCTATAATTATCTATTTATTGTCCAAAAAAAAAGACTGCTAAGGATGTGGTTCACTGTGTTTATTTTCATTATGCTTTTACTCCTGAGCATCAGGACACTGATTAACTCCAGGAATTTTATTCCTTTCTCTTCCACTGAGTCCAACAGACTGGGAGATTTAAGTTTCTTTTGCAGATCCATCCCTCTGAGGCCCAGAGAAATCCTGCAGGGAAATTTTGAGGCATTTTTTGGGAAGGTGCAGCTCAGTGTCCTGGAGGACTCTGAGGAAAAGGGGCTGAGTTTCTGAGTTTTTGGTTTGCTGTAGATGGAAGGAAGTGTCTCCATTTCCCTGTTTTTAAGGAAAATCAGGTGAAGCACACCAAACAGGCAAATAAATCCTTCCCAGAACTCAGAAGAAGCTGAAAGGACTTTTTAAAATCAAGTCACTTCTGAGATCATCTAATTCAGCCCAGGAAATAATAATTCTGAGAAGGGCAAGTTCTGGGAAAGTTACATCATAAATGACTGAAAGCAGAAAAAATTAAAGAGAGGAATTTTCCCAGTTGAGGAGCAGTGGAACAGAAAATCCTGGACATTTTAGGGAATCATTCCCTAGTGAAATCAACCCTGATCCTAATCCTTGTTAGGATCCTGCTCTTCATTCTCCCTGCACAATTTTGCTTCCTTCAGTGAAAAAAACCCCAAATTTTTAATGAAAAACTCCTGATCTTTGGAGTTCTTTTAATGAACCAATTGTTTTTGGGTGGTTTTCATGCCTTTTCCAGACTGCAACGTGCTTAAAGAAAGAAAAGTGTGGATCACCCAAACCTTCCAGGAGCTGTAGGATTAAACTCAAACCTCTTATGTTACCCCTCTATTTTATTTAACAGATTCCTTTTCCCCCCGCCAATAATAATTTTTTCCTAAGGCTGCATCTTTGCAGAAAACCAGAAAACAAACCCACATTTTGGAGGAGTTCTTGCCTTTTTTTTAAAAGCACTAATTTCCTGGGGAAATTTATGCCCGGCAGCAGCAGCAGCGAGGAGCTCGGCAGGCAGGCAGCGCTAACGAGACAATTCATTAAGTGCCGAGTGTACACACGCAGTAAAAAACATTAATTCCCCAAATGAAAAACTAATAGAGTGTTTAGGCTGCTCTTTATCACCGGTGACAGTCTGGGCTCTGCTGTCATTAGTGTTTACCCAGCTGATGGGGGCTGCAGCTCTTCCTCGCCGCCTCAAAGGTCGGGATGGTTTTTTTTCCAGCTTTGTCCCTTCTCCTGAGCTTGGATTTTGAGGACATGGGAAGTTCTGAGTGCCAGCCCTTCATTTTTTTCTTCCTTCTTTCTTGTTTTTTTTTTTTTTTCCCTTCCCTTCTTCAGAACCTTCTGCAAGGGGAAATCCCTTCCTTAAGTTTCCTCCAGCACATCCCTAATTTTTCTCTGAGCAAACTCTATTGTATTTGCAGGGTGCCCTCGTGGCAGGGAGGAATGATGGATCTGACTCCATGTTCTCAGAAGGCTAATTTATCATTTTTTATATTTTTATATATATTAAAGAATATCTTTTATATATTTATATATATATTAAAGAATGCTAAACTAAACTATACTAAAGGATACAGAAAGGATACAGACAGAAGGCTAAGAAGATAATAATGAAACTCATGACTCTCTCCAGAACCCTGACACAGCTTGGCACTGATTGGTCATTAAGTCAAAATAATTCACATGAAACCAATGAAACAATCACCTGTTGGATAAACAATCTCCAACCACATTCCAAAGCAGCAAAACACAGGAGAAGCAAATGAGATAAAATTGTTTTCCTTTTTCTCTGATGCTTCTCAGTTTCCCAGGAGAAAAACCCTGGGTGAAGGGATTTTTCCAGAAGATGTGAATGCCTCAGGACTCATTAGTGGAAATTTGCTCGGAGATTAATTAACGAGCAGCTCTCCCTGAGCTTGTTTCCTCTTCACCTCTGTTTGTCCTGCAAGTGTAGCTTTGTCCCTCTGGCACCAGTGAGTGCCCTTGCCATTGATCCCAGTAAAAGGTGAATTCCCAGTAAAATTCTGGGAATTTGGACAGTTTAGACAGCTGACATCCCAAATCCAGCTGTGAGGTGCCAGATACCTTGAAGGTTGGACTGGTGACCTTTAAAGTTCCCTTCCAGCATTGTTGTTTCCCCTCCATTCCATGATCTTGGAAGTCTTGGGAGAAATAATTCCTTTGAGTGTTTTATTTCCCTGGATCTAAACCCTACAAAAGATAACGATTTAGGTAAAAAAGCAGCAATATCTGGGTGAATATTTGAAGTATTTGTTCATATCTAAGAGGCCCAAATATTCACATCTCAGAGAAGAAGCCCAGGTTAGGTGTCAACCCCAAAATCCAGCTTTGCCCTGAAATGAATCCTGTGGGAGAATCAATATCCAGCTCCAACTTTTATGGCTCCTTCCAGTCCTTTCCTAGAGAGCTGGAATTCCCAAATGGACCAGTTCAGGAGAAGGAGTGACTGATCTGAACCTTGGAGAACCTTTTTGATGGGGCATTGGTGACATTCCTGTCCCCTCACAAATTTTCCTCACCAGCAGCACCTTTCCCTTTCCCAGCTGAGTCCCAGAGGGACAGACCATGGCTTAACACAGAGGTGGCTTCTAAATAGTGAAATATTAAAAAATTATTAATTATTTCATGCTTTTTGGGAGTAGAAGTCAGAGGTTTCCTGGGAGGAGTTCCTCTGAGCTGTGGGGGAATCAAAATCCAGCTCCAGCTTTTATGGCTCATTCCAGTCCTTTCCTAGAGAGCTGGAATTCCCAAAAGGACCAGTTCAGGAGGAGGAGTGACTGATCTGTACCTCAGAGTCCCCCTTTGGTGAGGCATGGACACCTTGGTGACGTTCCTGTCCCCTCACAAATTTTCCTCACCAGCAGCACCTTTCCCTTGCTCTGCCCCAGAGGGACAGACCATGGCTTAACACAGAGGTGGCATTTAAATAGTGAAATATTAAAAAATTATTAGTTTTTGCATGCTTTTTGGGTGTGGAAGTCAGAGGTTTCCTGGCAGAAATCCCGCTGAAATAAGTCCTTGATGTTGGATCTGTTGTTGACACCTTCCTCCTTGAAAAAATGATCACATCTCTGACTCTGCTTGGCTTCACCCAAAGCTTTTTCCTTGAAATACCAGATACTCTCCTTTTTGAAGGTGTTTCAGTAGCGATTTTGAGTCCTTGTGGCATCATCTCCTCGTGGTGCTAAAAGTTGTGGGAACAGAAGACACTGCTGGAATGGCAGTGATGGATAAAATCTCATTATCCAGGTTTTTACCTGCTGGGAACTCAAGCACTGAAAGGGAAAGTGGAGCCTGAGATCCCCAGGAAAGTCTCCAGCAGAGAGAAGAGTTAACCCTGACTCTCTAAAGGCTTAATCCAGCACCTTCCCTGTGACAAATTCCCTTTTCCCAGTGTTTTTTGGAGTTACCTCTTCTGGAGAGGAAGGGAGGAAGAAATTCGAATTTAAGGAGCTGCGAACTGTTCCTTAAATTCAGCAGGAGTTTCTTGCTGCATCTCTCTCCCAGACAGGAGGGATTTTCCCCCAGCAGAGCCATAAAATGTCTCTGTGAGCCTTCCCTTTCCCCCAGAGAGGAAATTAGGGAATGCTGTGCAGATCCTGAGCGTTTTGGAGGTTCCTTCCTCGGGTTCAGGGTGCAGAGTTTGTCTCCTAGGGCTGATTTTGCTCCCGGTGCTGTTAAACCACTGGGATGTGTCAGTGGTCACTCTGCTCACACCTGAGTGGCTCCAAGGGATTTTGTTTAACATTCCAGAGGTCTGGCAATCCGCATCCATCCATCCATCCACAACCTGCCAGGAGGCACCTGCAGAAACCCTGGGTGACAAGGCCTGGGCTGAGTTTATTTTCCTCAGCTTTGCTGGAACGAAATGCTCCTTTTCCTCAGAGGGAGACAACTCAGCTGTGGTTTCAGCCAGGGAGGAGAAAATCCCGAACAAAGCTGGCACTTTTATCCAGCAGCATGGCAAATTCACCTTCAAATTCGGGAAGGCTCCAAGATGATAGGGGCCAGTGGAGCAGGGCTTTGGCCAGGGTTGTTGTGGTGGCCAGGTGGGCTCATGCTCAGCCTGGTGGAAATGGGTGAGGAAGGAGGAGAAGGGGAAGAAGAATTGCGTGGCTGGTCTGTTTTTCCAGCATTCCAGATTTTTTTCCCCCCTTTTCCCAGAATTTCAGCAGGCAGAGATCCCTCCCTTTTTCAGAGTGTGGTGGGTCCACAGCCACAGGAAGGCTCAGCCTTTGCCCAAAGAGCTGCCCAACCCCACAGCCAGCTCCAAATGGCATTTTCTACTCAAAGCCCTTTAGTAATTTAGGCTCTGATTATTTTTTTGCTGCTCCAGCTCATTTGTTGGCTGCGTGCTGCCAAGGATGATGGAGTAAAACTATCTGGAGTGAGACTTAAAAGAATGGGATCTCCTCTTCTGGATGTCCAGAGAAGAAAGGAAAATTGATGGGCTCTGAAAGGCTTCCTTTGAGCTCCAGAAGCGAAAACACACAGGAGAAATTCAGATTCACCCCCCCAAAAAAACCCCACCTGAGTCTCCTCCCTGCCAGGGGGGCCCAGAAGGATTTCAGTGCTGCAAACACAGAGCAGATTGTGCCCATCTCCCTCCTCCCCTCATCTCCACTGACAAATATAATTACAGCTTCACTTAAAGTGCTGCAAGTGAATTGTGGAGAGGAGAAAAATGGTGTGTGCATCTGCCTGCAGCAGCAAGGAGCTGACTCCTGCTTTTCTCTGATGGCTCCATCCATCTCCAGCACTTCCAGGGTGGCAGAGCTGGCTCTGCTAAAGAGAGATGATTCCTGCCCCAAGTGCATCTCCAGGAGGATAAAAACTTCTCAAAATGTAGGATTTTGGGCTTAAAAAAAAATGATGTTTTTTTCATGCATGGTACAGGTGGGGTTTCCTGCTTTCCTGTGTCCATGTAATTATCCCTAGACCTGACCCTGAGCTGAAGTCCTGCCACCATCCAGGGTCACTTGGAGGACAAACAACTCTCCCCAAGTGCCTCCTCAGAGGCACTCTCCTCCTTATTATTCCTGGGATAATCTGGAATTAGAGGTTCTGTAGATAAGCTCCTCACCCCCTCGCTGATAATTTAATTTTCTTGGTGGGACAGAGCTCAGTGAGCAGAGAGGGGCTGGGAGAAGTCTCAAGGAAGGGGAATTCTCATCATTCCCACCCACCCAGGTTGGATTGTCACCCTCGTTTCCCTCTTTATTCTCCTTTCACACCCCAGGCCAGTTCATCATTTCCAGCAGCATTTGCCAGGCTGGGAATTTCTCGGTGTTCCTCGGTTCAAAAAATTGCTTCATGAATTTTGTTGTGACCTCAGGAGTTGCTGAGAGGGGTTAAATTCCTGGAGTTAATTCCTGGAATGGGTTGGGTTGGAAGGGACCTCAAGGATCACCTCATTCCAACCATGGCAGGGACAGCTCCCACCATCCCAGGCTGCTCCAAGCCCTGTCCAACCTGGCCTTGGACATTTCCAGGGATCCAGGGGCACCCACAGCTTCTCTGGGCATCAAAGATCATCTATTTCCATATTCTGTGATTTCCACACTTCACTGTACATTTCCCTCCTGTTTGTTCACCTCTGCTTTAACTTATTTTGCACCAAAAAAAAAAAAAAAAAAGGGGTTTTTTATCCCCTCACTTTGCTTTTTTTTTCTCTTTTCAGGCTGGATCTGGGGGTGTGTTTAATTTTAGGCCCATTATTTTTAGTGTTTAATCCCAAATTCCTCTCCCAAAGCAGGGCTGTGGCTGCACAGAAGTCACATTTTCTTAAATCAGCATCACTCCAAATGGAATTTGATTGTCAGCAGCTCCTTGGGAATGCACAGATCCCTCCTGTGCAGGGCTGTGCTGGATCTGGGAAGGGTCTGGAGCAGCTGGGAAAGGGGCTCAGCCTGGAGAAAATGATCCCATGATTCAACAAAGAGATGGAGAACTCCGTGAGGGAAAAAATAATGTTACCACGTAAAGAAGCAAATACAAAACATCCGTGAATAAGTTTAGGCTGGAAATTCAAACCCAAACTTTACCTTCCTTGTTACAGAAGCTTTTTGAAGGAGCCAGCAAGAGTCAAAATGTTTTATATGGCACAGGAATCTCTCCTTGAGGCCGTGGGACACAGGGATTGTGGGGATCCAGGAGATCTCTTCACAATCCCATTGTTTAATTCAATGTTTCAGGGCAGCCTTGTCTCAAACTGATCACCCCTGGCAGGATGTCAGTCCAAAGTGCTGCTTGAACCAGGCCTTGAACTGGGATATTTGGGATGCACTTCCTCAGATTAGGGTGGAATGTGGGATTGCAGAGGGTTCCTCTTGTGGCTTCAGGGCTCAGCCCTGGGGTAAAATACCAGGGGTGAAGTGATGGATCTGGAGCTGCTCTGGTGGCTGGGATAAAATCCCAGAAGGTTTTTCAAGGAGGTCTCAGTGGGAGGAAATGATCCATGAGCACCTCATGGGTGTTTAAATCCTTTTTACTGCCCAAGAGCTGTGGTGAAGGAACAAAACCAAAGCCTCTGAAGGGATGGGGACATTGAGGTGACCAAAAAGGACCCTCCCAGCTGTGGGGGCCTTGGCTCCCAAGCAGCTTCTCCCTCCCTCCCTCCCAGCAGAGCGAGATGAACACTCCTGGACTCTGCAGCCACAGGAATTCTCAGCCCAGAGCACTCTCTTCCCAGGAAAATGTCTCCTGCAGGCTGATGAAACCCCTCAGACCCACCTGGGAGTTCAATCCATTGCTCCTCCATCCGCTCCTGGGTCAGAGGTGAACACCCAGAGCACACAGGAGGCTCTGGATGGGATGGAGAACATCCCAAATGTAACTCTTCTCTCTTCCAGCCACGTCCCCAGGCCAGGACAGCCATGCCAGCCTGGAGCAGCTCCCTGCATCCGAGCAGATCCTGCAGAGCCTGAGTGAGCTGGCCAGGTCCTTCCAGGAGATGGCTGATCGCTGCCTGCTGGTGCTGCACCTGGAAGTCAGGTAAAAACCTGGGATTTGGGCGTGGAGGGGGATCTTGGGAAGCTGCAAGTGGAGATCATGTCCAGAGGAGACAAAGAAACTTGTCCATGACAGCAACAAAGGTGAGTCCAGGAATGCCAGATCACCAAATGTGGCATGGAGGCAGGGCACCAAAAGTGGGATTTCCTAGGGAGGTTTGTATCTTAACTAAAAGAGAATTCAGGAAGAAATTCCTTCATGTGGGGGTGGTGAGGTCCTACCAGAGCAGCTGGGGCTGCCCCTGGATCCCTGGAATGTCCAAGGCCAGGCTGGACAGGGCTTGGAGCACCCAGGGACAGCAGAAATTGTCCCTGCCGATGGCAGGGGTGGCACTGGATGATCTTGCAGGTTCCTCCAACCCAACCCACTCTGGGATTCCATGATTATGGTTCAGAGACCGGGAAAAAATGTGATTTTCAGGGAGCTTTGTCCTTCCAAAACAACACAATGGTGTTTTCACAGTCTAACAGGTGTCTCCACAGGTTGGTTTTTTTTTTGTGGGGGACTGCAAATAGGAGCTTCTCCTCCTACTTCTTCAAACAGTGACAGGAACTGGGAACCAGCTGGATTTTTTTTCAAGGGCTGGGTGATTTCATGAAGTCTCTGCCTTCACGTGCAAAGATCAAAAGCAGCAAATCCCTTTCTTCAGGCTGCCAGCTACCCACTCCAGGGCTGGGAAGATGTTTTTCCCAGGACAACTGTTCAGGCCAGGTGTATTTTATTGCTTCCCTTTGCTCTGAGGCACCAAAAAGAAGGGGGATGTCAGAAATTTGATGGATCATCAGTTTGTTCTTTGGTGACACATCCCAAGCTATGTCGTGTCCCCCTGTGCTCTGCTGGAGTCAGCATGGAGCTCTGGCAAAAAAAAATCCACATTAATTCTTGTCAGCACTCCTTCATCCTGCCATCCATCACCTGCTGGGCTTGGAAGGATTTGAGGAAAAGGTGGTGGAAGCATGGAAATGGAGCAGTTTTCCAGCTGGGCTGAAGGAACCGGGACTCTTGGGATGGGTTTTTGGCCTCTGTGGCTTTTTGTCACACTTGGGTTAAGCAAAAATCCCTAAAGTGGACTTCAGGGATTACTTCTTCAGGGATTACTTCTTCAGGGATTAATTACTTCTGCTGTAATTTAGAGCAGAGAAGCTCCAGTGCTTCCAACAGGAGCCGAGTTTGGAGCTGTGGATTCACCAAACTGTGTCCAAAGGGAGGAGAGGTGCTGACTTCAGGGAAACCCCAGCGGGGTGGGAGCTTCCCTGGATCCCTCACTCTGCATTTCCAACCTCCTGCAGTCCCTCTGGTGCCTGTTCCCAGCAGGATTCTGTGATCCTACACCCCTTCCCTGGCTCTGTGCCATGTCCAAGGTGCACAGCAGGGTGGGAATCCCTCTACAGAACCCCTGTGGTTTGAGAGACACTCGGAGCACATCTGGGAAGAGCCTGGGGATTTATCCCACCTCTGGCTGCTGCAGGTGCAGCCTGAGGAGACACCAAAACAGCCAGGAATTTGGGAATTGTCTCCTTGAATTCCCCAGGGATTTGGGGAATTCCACACAATTATCCCCTGCCTTTCTCCTGCCTCAGAGCTCCCCTTCATTCCAGATGCAGGTTGGTGTTGTCTCCTCCTCCTCCTCCAGTGTCCCTGGACGTGACCCTGAGGTCACTGAGATCCTGCTCCTTGGATTTGGGTGTGCTTCCTTAAAGGAGACATTTGGCACACCCAGATCATTCCCCAAGCCATGGAATCACATCCTACAATCCTGGCAAGGTTTGGGTGGGAAAGGACCTTAAAGATCATGCAGTGCCATGGGCAGGGATTCCTTCCCTTATCCCAGGTTGCTCCAAGCCCTGTCCAGCCTGGGAATGGAAGCAGCTTTTGTTGGAATAACCATGACATTTTAGACTACTTAATGTCTGTTACAGGATTTTCATATTTTAAAACAATATATAAAATTATAGATAAGATGCTTTTACTCTGGGGATTGCCCTAAACTGGACTTGCTTGTGATGGCCACCTCAGGGGTGTTTTCCAGGGAATGTGGAAGCCAGGACATCTCTGCCACAGCCTTGGGCCACTCTGGTGTGAGCTTCCTGCCCCCGTGTGCTGACCCTGAGTTATGCCCCAAATTCCAGAGATTCTCCTTCAGGCTTTGATTTGTTCCCCTGGCAGGTGAATTCCAGAATCATGGAACCATTTAGGTTGGAAAAGACCTTTAAGATCATGAGGTCCAACCATGGTGGCCCTGCCAGGGCCACCACTGAGCATGTCCCCAAGTGCCACCTCCACATGGCTTTAAATCCCTGCAGGGATGGGGACTCCAGCCCTGCCCTGGGCAGCTGTGCAGGGCTGGATGGCCCTTTCCATGAAGGAATTTTCCCTAAAATCCAACCTAAATCTCTCCTGGTGGAAGTAGAGCCCAACCCTGTTCCCACTGGGTGACCACAAAAGCAGAAGGAGCTCTGCTGTGGATTTTTCTGGACACAGAACTTTCCTCTCTGGCTGTGAGAGAAACAACTTAATTACGGCTTTTTGCAGAGTCCTAAGAGGGGATTCAACTGCATGGAATTTCTCATTCCAGGGAGTGGGGCAAGTTGGGATTCAACTGCATGGAATTTCTCCTTCCATGGAGGGGGGCAGGTTGGGATTCAACTGCATGGAATTTCTCCTTCCATGGAGGGGGGCAGGTTGGGATTCAACTGCAAGGAATTTCTCCTTCCATGGAGGGGGGTAGGTTGGGATTTAAGTGCAAGGAATTTCTCCTTCCAGGGAGGGATGATGGTTGGGCAAGTTGGGATCCAACTGCAAGGAATTTCTCTTTCCATGGAGGTGGGCAAGTTGAGATTTAAGTGCATGGAATTTCTCCTTCCATGGAGAGATGATGGTTGGGCAAGTTGGGATTTACCTGCATGGAATTTCTCCTTCCATGGAGGGAGGCAAGTTGGGATTTAACTTTCCATGTTGGAATTTCTCTTTCCATGGAGGGATGATGGTTGGGCACGTTGGTGAACAGGATGGAGTTGCAGTAGTGTGAAATGTTTGGAATTAAGCACAATCATGGAATTTTAATGATCATTCCATGACCCCTGGCTCGCTGGTCCTGCCAGTTATCCCTTTTATGAGGTTTTCATGGAAGGAGTTCTTCTTGGAGGACTGGTATTGTAGGGGAGGTTGGGAATCTTGGGAAAACTCAGTGGAATGATGGAGGTCAGCTCAGGAGCTGGAGGACAGCTCCTTGTCACCAAGGATCTGTTGGATCCATCCCTGAAGATGGAACAAGAGGAGGATGCCTTCAACACAGACATCACCGCCCATCTCCTGAAGTTATTTTTTACCAGCTTGAGGAAGGGAAAAACCACTTTGCACCCCAGGAATACTTTAAAACGGGGGTTGTTGCACTGTTGTTCCTCGTGCCTCACAGGGTTCACTGTTTCCACTACCTGATCCCTCTGGCCAAACAAGGGAATTACGCCATCGTGGCCAACGTGGAGAGCATGGACTACGACCCGCTGGTGGTGCGGCTCAACAAGGACATCAGCGCCATCGAGGAGGCCATGAGCGCCAGCCTGCAGCAGCACAAGTTCCAGTACATCTTTGAAGGTCAGGCTCTTCCCAGTCCTTCCTCCCTAAAGGGTTTTCCATTCTCATCCCAAAGCTCCACGGGATTCCGTTCGGGGGTGAAGCTGAGTGAGGTGCTGCTGTCACCCGCAGGGCATTGAGTGAGAGCCATGTGGGAGAGCTGGGAATGATCACCTGGAGAGGAGAAGGATCCAGGGAGAGCTTCCAGCACATTCCAGGGCCTGCAGGGGCTCCAGGAGAGCTGCAGAGGGACTGGGGACAAGGGATGGACAGGACACAGGGAATGGCTCCCAGTGCCAGAGGGCAGCCATGGATGGGATCTTGGCCATGAGGAATTCCTGGCTGGGCTGGAATTGCCAGAGCAGCTGGGGCTGCCCCTGCATCCCTGCAGTGCCCAAGGCCAGGCTGGACACTGGGGCTGGAGCAGCCTGGGACGGTGGGAGTGTCCCTGCCATGGCAGGGGTGGCACTGGAGGGGCTTTAAGGTCCTTTCCCACCGAAACCATTCTGGAATTCTGTGATTCCCCCTTTGTTCAAGAAGAGGGAAACGACTCCACACAGAGCCACGGGGACCATTCACATCCTGTTGAATTTTAAATTCATACTCATGGTCCTCCTTAATCACACCTCTTAAGCCCAGGTCTGGGATTTACAGATTTCCCACACTGGCTCCCTGTACATGAGCAAAATCCTTAATTTAGACTTTTAATTGGCCTCTGGACTTGCCCAGACCTGTGCAGTGCAAATCAGTCTGGGTTTTTGCTCTTTGTAATGTGACACGAGTGCAAGCATCATTTTGGGGGTGCCTGTGTCCCTTAGCCCCCAGCTGTGCCCTTCTGACATCCTCCAGACACAGGAAACTGTTCAGAGAGGGGTTGTGCCTCAGGGGCATTGGAATGCAGCTCATTCCTGCTCCTGGAGACTGAAATTACCAGGAAAAACAGGGAAACCACACCCATGGAGAACAGATTAAAGTCCTGTGGTTCTACAGGAGCTGCAGTGACCCATTGCTCTGCCCAGACAGGGAGAGGGACTGGAAGGCACATTATGCAAAGCCTGGTTAAAAATCAGATAACACAGCTCTAAGTTCTGGGGCAGTTTTGTGTTTTCACTAAAGAGGTGGAAAGTCCTAAACTGCACCACAAAGATTTCTGAGCGTTTCCAGGTAAAATCCAATTATCCCTTGATCCAGCTCACAGGCACCACTCAACAACGCTCATTTTTGGGGGTTTTACCACGAATTACTGGCACTAAATCCCTTCCCCCCTTGCAGGCTTGGGCCACCTCATCTCCTGCATCCTCATCAACGGCGCCCACTACTTCAGGCGCATCAGCGAGTCCGGCATCAAGAAGATGTGCAGGAACATCTTCATCCTGCAGCAGAACCTCACCAACATCACCATGTCCCGGGAGGCCGACCTGGACTTCGCCAGGTGAGCACAAACCCCAGCCTTTGTCACTCTGCCAGGGCCCACCCGAGCTGAGGTGGCTCCTTCCAATGTGGAAGAGGTTTTTAGGGAGAGCCCTAAAAGGTTCTGTGCCAGGATTGGGACTTTTGGGTTTTTGGTCTTCAGGTTGTTGATTTTTCTCTCATTAAAAGCTCAGCACGTTCAGACTTGGTGTACAAAGAGAAGGGCACCAAAAAAGTCACCAGACACACAGGTTTAAGGTCTTTTAGAGCTGCTTTGTGCAATTAACTCTTAAAATGTATTTTATTTCTACCTTTCTACCAATAACTAATTATTTGTCTGTCCAACATCTGCATTGTGGTTCTTTCTCACCAATCATTCTGTGCCACCAACAGAGCAGAAAATGGAGGAGGTGAAGAACAAGAAGGAGGATCAGACAATGCCCAAACTCCTTCCATCTTGTCTCCTGCCCACCTCCACATAAAACCCCAAAACTCTGAGTTTTTCACCCTGTGATAAACTATACTACTCTCTGTTTCACACACTCATAGATTCCAATTCATCCCAGAGTCTTGGAAGCTTTCTCCATGGATGAAGGTCAAAAGCAGTGTTCTCCTGGGGATTTCTCTGCCAGGACAAGCAGAGGAACATTCCCTGTGCCCTGGGTTCCAACATTCCAAAAGTCTCAGGTGGCCAGATGAGTGGCAAGTTCAACAGCTGGAGGTGTTGGTGGCAATTTTGGCTTTCCTTTGGTTGAACAATGTTCAGAGGGACGTGGAATCATAGAATCAGGGGGCTTGTTAAGGTTAGGGAAGATCTCCAAGGTCACCAAGCCCAAATGTGGATCACTTGAGGCTGATGTGAGGTCCCACCAAAGTGTCTGTGCTTGGTGCTCCCTTGGGGCTTCTCCAAGACCAAAACTCAGGCAGGGAAAAGCTTCCAAAGATAGTGGGCAGAACTTAAACAGGATGAAACTGGGGCTTGCATTTATTCCCAGGTGAGAAATGTTTTGGTTTGTTGAAGGCTCAGGGTCACCAGATCCAGGTTGGCTTGAAGGGACATCTCCCTCGAGTTCTGTTACCCTGAAATAGCAGGAACAGCAAAATAAACCCAAAATAAACCCAAAACTGGGTGTGACAGACGCCCTGCAAAGCTTTCCCACATTCTGGGGTGTCTTCCCTCCAGGAGGATTGAGGGACAAGCAGGTGGAGGCGAGCCCTGAGCAGTGGTTTTGGCAGCTGGACTCAGAGCTGGCTCAGCTGATCCTGTCAGGGTCAGGAGGGGACAGCTGAGCCCAGGAACAGCCAAAAGAAACATCTGGAACTTGGAAATGAAGGAGTGGGGTCCAGTGAGAGAGGTCTGTGTGAAACTTGGATCTGACCCCCCACAAACTCTTGGTGCCATCCCTTGGCCCTGCTGCTGGAGGCTGAATTCCGAGGGAGGTTTGCACTCCCTGGATGAGGAGTGTGCCTGAGAGCCTTTATTTGGGATCTCATCTGGGGGTGGATCCTCTCTGAATTCATTTCTTCAGATCACCATCGGCATGAGGAAGTTGTGGATGCTGAGGCCTGCTGGAGGGGGAGGGAGGAAGATCCATTAGAGATTCTGCAAGGAATAAACTTCCCAAATTTAATCTTTTCCTTCTTAAATGACCGTCCTGTGGTGAAGGAATTTTCCTGATACCCACCCCTAAACTCCTCTGGCACGACTTGAGGCCATTTCCTTGTGTCCTGTCCCTTGTTCTTGGGGGCAGAGCCTGACCCCCACCCTCCCACAGCAGCTTTGTGCTGAATTCTTCCCACCACATCAATTCAGCAACATTTCTTTTATTCCTTTCACAGCTCCATCACTTCCCTCTTTTCTTCTGGGGAGTAATTCCATGCTCTGTTTGATTCTTTCGTTTTTCAGATGACTCCTGAATGTTTAAATGTTTATTACCCAGCTTCTCCTTTGACATAAACAAGGCTCTGGTGCATCCAAGGCACCTGAATTCACAATCACCTCAGCGAGGCTCTCACGTCACCCCAGGGACCCCACGGTGCCCAGCTCTACTCAAACTATTAAATAAACACAACAGCTCCCCTCCAGAAAGCATAAAACAACATCAGGCTGGGATAAAAGTGATTTGTCCCTCTGTGATACGGCTCAGGCAGGAATCTGAATGCTCTGTGCTGTGGATAACTCTCAGTTTGGCCTTTTCCAAGATAAAGTGGGGTTTTTTTTTCATGTACAGGAGCAGTGGCAGAGCTGATGGAGAAATCCTCCCTTCCACCTGCACCCCCTGGGATAAATTCCCTCCCTGCCTCACTGCTCCAGGGAACTGGAGGGTCGTGGGTGGGGCAGGAGACCCCCAGCCCTGCCTGGATATTTCTGTGTCCGTGACACTGAGGGTTTCCAGCAGCAATTAGCCACAATTAACAAGCAGTGCAGCCCCTCTCCATGCCTTAAACCTGAATTCTGGAGCAGGTCCCTTTTCTCAAAGTGAACTTGTTTGAAATCAGTTCAGGAAAGACCAGACCACTTGAGAAAGGACCAAAAGTTTTTTTAAGGTTTTTCTGAGCATTGTGCTTTTGATTTTATTTTTTTTTTTAATTTTTCACTTCTGCTATGGTCTTCAAGGCTTTTTAGAGGCCTCAGAGAACACTGGGCATCCTTTTCTTCTCTGCTCAGTGAGTTCAGGCAGTAGAAATCCCAACCAGGGAAGTTGGAAGGGGAAACCCTTTTTCCTCTGAAGCCAAAATCAGGTGGAGGATTCACAGCAAGCCCAGGTAACACTTGTTGGTCCTGGTGAGGCTCTTGCTGTTTAAACCCCATTTTTCCAAAGCTCTGTAACCTGCAGGTGACAACAGCAGCATTTGCTGCTTTGGGAGCAGTCCCATGGCAAGGGGAAAATGTGTTTTAAATGAGTTTTGCTTTTCAAGGCAGGGGAAGTCTCAGCAGAGCATCACAGAGCACATTTCCACTGGAAAAAAAATTTAAATTGCCAAGCGGTGTGAGGAGTTTTTTTCCACCAGGAGAAAGGGTGAAACAGGCTGGTTCTGACTGCTGAGGTGTCACAAAGGATTTGTGGCATTTGCTAAATTTCCTGCAAATATTAATAGGTTTTTCACTCCTGTGTGTGTTCAATATCTAGGCCAGCAGAAATGCAGGAGGTTGTTGGGGCTTCCACTGCTTTATTGAGGAAAAAGCAGGATTTTCTCCCTGTGGAATATCCAGGCATGTGCTGCAAAGTCTGGGACTGAGCATGACTTCCAAATACCTCCAGATTACCAAAGTTTCACACCCAGAATTAGATTTCTGGCATGAAAGGGACAAAAGCTTCAAATTTCAATTCCTACTCAGGTCCTTTCCCTTGTTCTTCTTTCCTCCTCTCCCTCTATCCCCACCCAGAATTCTCTGGGATTTTATGAAGATTTCATCAGAGGTAGCCACAAAGGGCGAGGATTCTGCTTCAGACTCACCTTTAAATAAAAAATCACTGAAAAAAGTGGTTTTCTGAATCATACAAGTGTTAAAGCTGAGTGTTCTGGAGAGTGAACTGAGGTGGCTGCAAAGGGCACAGAGAGAGCAGGGATGAAATGGGAACATTTTCTCTAACAAGTGTCACTGTGACCTCAGAAATGAAGGTTTCTGAGCAGTGCTGTCATTGTCCCTGGTCTCAGTGTCCTCCCTGCCTCGGGGGGTGACAGCAGAGGGATCCAGAGGTGTCCCCACACCTGGAGTGAGCTGGAGCTCTCCCTGTGCTGCCATTCCAGTTGTTCCTGTGGCCACCCCTCCTGCAGGCACCAGGAATCTTTTCCTGCTGCTGATGACAATGCCAGGGGTATTGGCAGGGACATTTCAGGGACATTGCTGGGACATTTCTGGGGTATTGGCTGGGACATTTCTGGAGTACTGGCTGTGATAATTCTGGGGAATTGGCTGTGACAATTCTGGAGTATTGGCTGTGACATTTCGAGGGGTATTGCTGGGACATTTCTGGAGTACTGGCTGTGATAATTCTGGGGAATTGGCTGTGACAATTCTGGAGTATTGGCTGTGACATTTCGAGGGGTATTGCTGGGACATTTTCAGGGGTAGTGGCTGTGACAATTCTGGGGTATTGGCTGTGACAATTCTGGGCTGTTGGCTGGGACATTTCCAGGGGTATTGCTGTGACAATTCTGGGGTATTGGCTGTGACATTTCTGGAGTATTGGCTGTGACAATTCTGGGGTATTGGCTGTGACATTTCCAGGGGTATTGGCTGGGACATGTCCCTGTAGCAGCTGTGGCACCTCATTGGCACTGCTGGTGGCTCCCCAGCGAGATGGGGTGGGGAGCAGCCATCAGAGCTCCACTTCTTCCTGGTTTGGCCATCAAGAAACCCAAATCATGGACTCACAGGATCATGGAAGTTGGAAAAGATTTCCCAGCCCATGGAGTCCAAGCTGTGCCTGACCCCCACCTTGTCCCCAGCCCAGAGCTCTGAGTGCCACCTCCAGGTGTTCCTTGGACACCTCCAGGTGTGGGGACTCCAAACCTCCCTGGGCAGCCCCTGCCAATGTTTAACAACCCTTATGGAGAAGGAATTTTCCCTAAAATCCACCCTGAGCCCAGGCTGAGGCCGTTCCCTCTCCTCCTGTCCCTGTTCCCTGGAGCACAGCCCGACCCCCCCGGCTGTCCCCTCCTGGCAGGGACTTGTGCAGAGCCACAAGGGCCCCCTGAGCCTCCTTTGCTCCAGGCTCAGCCCCTTCCCAGCTCCCTCAGCCTCTCCAGACCCTTCCCAGCTCCATTCCCTGGACACATTCCTGCCCCTCGATGTGGCCGGGGAATGCTCCTGTCCCTCAAAACCCATCTTTATTCCAAGGCCAGTTTGGACAGGGCTTGGAACCCCCTGGGATGGTGGCAGCTGTCCCTGTCTGTGGCACGGGGTGGCTCTGGATGATCCTTTAAGTCCCTTCTCACCCAAAGCATTCCACGATGCTGTGAAAGGGGAGGATGGGAAGGTTTAGGATGGAGGATGCAGCTGCAGCTTGAGCTTTTCTCAAAGCCACGTCAAACCTGCATCACTGCTGGGCTGGGGACCAGGGCTGTGCTGCCAGCTTTGGATCCTCGGCGCTCAGGGCTCCTCTCCTGCCAGGCTGGGCAGTTTTTTGTTCTATTTTCCAAGGATTTCTGCTGTTCCCTGGCAGCAGGAATCAGCAATGACCTGCTGCCATCTACTGGGAGCTGCCGAGGGAAAGGGAAGCATTCAAACATCCCCGTGCTCTGCAGGAAGACTTTTCATTGCCAAATCTTATTTCTGTGTGTGATTTTACTCTAAATAAATACCGTGGTTGTGCCTGGGTGCCCAGGTTGCCTGAGGGTGGAGCTGGTGGAGGGAATCTTCCTCTGAGAGCCATCTCTGAGCTCGATTTGTGTGTGGAGAGCATCAGGTCCAGCAAATCCCGACCTGGATGCCTTTGTCCAGAGTCAGGAGTCCCTGCAGAGCTCCTGAGATGCTCCCCTGCTGCCTGTGGGTGAGGGAAGTATCTCAGATTTCTCCTGGACGAAATTTGGGGTGTTTAAGATCATTCAGATTGAGTAAACCCCACATTAGCTGAGTGCACAGGGCACTCTATTCCCCCTCTTCATAGCCAAGTTTTGAAAGTTAAAAATCCCCAAATCTTCACAGGAAGTCCCTTCCCGACAGGGGATGAGGGCCAGAAGAGGCTCTGGAGGAAAAGCTTCCCTTTGCTGGCACTGTGTTGTGCTGTCTCCATCCCAGGCTGGGCTCCTGTGTCTGCAGCACATCCTCGTTTGGGCTTGCAGCTTTTAATTAACAAAGCTGCTTTAGTTTTCAATTAAGGACTCGGTTACAACAAAATCCGTATTTTCTTTCCCTTTCTTTTCCGCCTTGTTTGCTCCCCCCTGCAGTTTCTGCTGAGCTTTGATCTCAGTGCAGGTTTAATTAGCTGTAATTAGTGGTTTCACCGCATTAACCGAAAATCAGAGGATTAAAAACCACCCCTCAGCTTGATGGCCTCGTCCTCACCTTCCTCCTCCTGCTGCCCCAGGGGGATTTAGGGGATCAGAGGGTCCCTGTGTGGCCCTTCTCCAGAGGGGTGCATCCCAAAGATCCTCCTTTTTCTGGGATCATTAAAGCTCCCCACAGCAAATCCCCCATTTGTGGATTCCGTTCCCAGTTAAATCTGCAGCTGCCAGGAGTTTTAGGAGGGCACCAATCTGTGCCTCTCCAGCCTTCCCCAGAGCATTTCTTGGGGTGTCTCCCTGCTTTCAGTACATTTGGAATTGTTTAGGTTGGAGAAGTCCTCCAAGATCATTGAGTCCAGCACTGCCAAGGCCACCACTGCCCCATATCCCCAAGTGCCACATCCACATGGATTTTAAATCCCTGCAGGAATGGTGACTCCAGCGCTGGCCTGAGCAGCCTTTTTCGGAGGGAATTTCCCCAAAATCCCCCCTGAGCTCCCCTGGCCCAGGCTGAGGCCGTTCCCTCTCCTCCTGTCCCTGTTCCCTGGAGCACAGCCCGACCCCCCGGCTGTCCCCTCCTGGCAGGGACTTGTGCAGAGCCACAAGGTCCCCCTGAGCCTCCTTTGCTCCAGGCTCAGCCCCTTCCCAGCTCCCTCAGCCTCTCCTGGTTCTCCAGACCCTTCCCCAGATCCTTTGGCCGTTTCAGCCAAGTGCCTGCTCCAGTTTTCCCAAACTTTCAGCTTTTCCACTCCTTCAGGAGCTCCTGGAAGTTGGGGCGTGGCCAAGTCCTTCGCTAGAACTTCTCAGCACAGGATGGAGAGGAGATTTTGGAATATTTTGGAGATTTTGCTCTGAGGAAACCTTGCTCTTCTCCATGGATGTGCCCAACCCTTCTCCTCAGGGCTGCTCTCAGACATTCCTCCCCAGGAGAACCCTTGAGGCTCCACACCCTGTAGCAGCCCCAGAGTAACTGGATTAGAGGCTGAACTCACACAGCACTCCTCTGGATGTGGGAGCTCACAGAGCACCCACTCTCCATGGGGATCACTCCCAGTGCCAGAAGGAATCACCTGAAAATATCAGCGAGGCACCAGTCCTGCTCAGCCTTGCCAGTGTTGACTCAGGGTTTTATTTGGATCAGGCTTTTCAGCCCTTCCCCGAGGCGCTTTTAATCTTCGCTCCGTAACCTTTAAAGAGAGAGGTTTTCGTGGCCTCTGCCATGATTTTCATTGCCCGGACAGGGATGTCTGAGCTGCTCCGAGTAAAGAGATTAATTCAATTTTCCTAAACTGGAAATGGACTGAAAAACTGAGAGGCTTCATTGACTTTTCCTCGCTGGGTTCGTGGCGTGTTAGAGAAACAATCAATGGGGTGAACTTCTCAGCCAGCAGAAACCTGGCGTTCCCATTTTCAGGGAACCAGCTTGGGAAGATGGGAATAAACATTTTTAAAAAGTCTTTTTTGGCCACAGCACGTTCCTCCTCTGCCTTAAAACCATCAGGATATATTCTCCTGCAAATGAGTTACAAACAAATCCCTCATTTTTCCCCGAGGTGACAGTCTTTTGCTGATATGTGCTTTCTGGAGACTAATAAGTTTTGAATGTCGGTGGGAGGGGGGAGGGAAAAAAAAAATCAAAGTAATTACTTTGTGTTCCCAAGCTCCTTATTTGTGTAGGTGCCTGTGTGTTTATCTCCCTCTGTCATGCTGCATTGCTAATGGTAATTAAAGGCAAGGGATTTTTCTTGCTGGAAGTTTTTTTTCTTCTTATTTTCCACCTTTAGTGATTCTGGCCTCGGTGACGATGCTTTGCCGCCGGCCAGTGACTTGTGGAAGTGCTTTAATACAAAGTCTGAGTTCAGGAAACTCTGCTTGCCCAGCTGGAATGGGATCATTTTGTTTATCCAGGCCTGTGCAGTGTGAGGTGGGCACTGTTTTTTTCAGGCTGGGGTTTGAAAGCACATCCTGGAGGTGGCAGTCCTGGTGGCCGCCGTCATCTCTGTGGTGCCCCTGGGAAATTGTGGAGAACTGGTCAATATTTGTACAGAATTTGGGTTGTGGGTGGTGGCAGGAAAAATACGGAGCAAACCCACGTGGTCCGTGGTCGGCAGTGGGGTGGGGTGGGCTCCCCATGGGCTCTGGATCCTTGGGAAACCCACCCAGGACACGTTGGCTGGGGCTCAGGGGGTGGGACAAGGGGTTCTGCTGGTTTCCCAGCCTGGCAGGGGATGTCAGCCTCTCCCTGCACTTCATTTTCCACAGGAAACATGGAAGGTGTTTTGTTGGGAAGAGCTTTTGGCCTCCCCAGGGCTTTCCCCCCCCCCAGGCTGCAGAGTCTTAGGCCAGGTCTAAAGTCTGGATCAGGAGGGTAAAGCTGCAGTTCCAGATGGTGCCCAGGTTCTGCTAAGTTTTTCATCCCACAGAAATATGAGGATGAGTGTGAAAGCTCATTTTTAGGTGCAGGTAAAGCCTCTGTGTGTGTGTGGTGGATCCACCACTGGCTTCAGCAGGATTTTGTGTGCACAGAGAACAGCTTTATTTGTGGGCTTGCTCTAAAACTTCCAAAGTAATATTCCAGCAAATCCTCTCCTCTCTGTCCCATCCAAGGACCTTTCCCTGATTCCCTGCACTTCCACAGCTCCAGGCTCTGGAAATCCCATTGAGCATCACACGAGGGGTTGGGCTGGAGACACGGAGGCAGCAGCTGCAGGGATGGAAATGGGATCCAGTGGGACTGCAAATAGAATCCAGTGGAATCCAGGCGAGGAAGAAGAGGGAATCACCCTGGTTTTCCTTCATTAAAAGGGTTTTTTTTGCTTTAGAGTAGCCAAGAGTGGCACCTCCCAGCATAAGGAATGGGCTTCAGTGGAGTGTCTTTTTTGGAATCAGGGAATCACTCAGGTTGGAAAAGCCCTCTGAGGTTATCCAGCCCAGCCCTTTACCTGTCACTGCCAAGGCCACCCCTGACCCTGTTCCCAAGTGCCACATCCACGTGGCTTTGAAATCCAGGGATGGGCACTCCACCAAGGCTGGAAAACCATTTTGGGGAAGAAACTTTTCCTGATACCAAACTTAAACCTCTCCTGGATCCTGAGGTTGTTCACTCTTGTTTTGCCCACTTGGGAGAAGAGCCCAACCCTCAGCCTGAGCTTGAGCAAACATCCAGAGGCATTCCATGGGAACAGATCCCACTGTGAGTGTATGGGAATGTGAACTCCCTGTCTGAGCTCTCCATGTGACCTTGCATCTCCTCTTTGGGTTAGAAACTGCTTTTTTCTCCCGTGCTTAAAGGTGGGTTCTTGGGAGAAAAATGTCTGGATCCTGTTCTGGGAGGTTCTGATGAAATTCCCAACACTCAGCTTGAAGGGAAAGAACAGATTTTTTTTGCAAGGGAATTCGTGTGACACACACACAAAAAAAGAAACTACCCAAAAAAAAAATAAAATAAAATAAAAGGAAGAACCATCAGCGTGTGAGGAGCAGCCATCCCAGGCGTTTGTCTGCAGCTGAAGGAAAGGTAAATATGGGATTGTCAGCTGGAGATGCATCTCTATTGCCTGGCTCCCAGCTGCAAATGGCAGCAATTAGGAAAATGCCCTGCCTTTTTCACAGGAGGCAGCATCTTCCCAGCAGCCAGAGAGGCACAGGCAGTGCCCTGTCAGTCAGATCTCATTAGGAGCTGCAGAGCCTCAGAGCAGCCCGAGTTATCAGCTCGGGAATTGCTGATCCCAGGGCTGGCTGTGCTGCTGGAGTCACTGCCCGGCACTTCCCCGGGCTCTGCAGTCACAGCTGCCACTGCCCTCTCCTCTCTCTTCATTAGGGAAAGGCAGGGGTGAAGCTTTCCCACCTGCTGGAGTCAGAAATGTGTCCCTGGAAGGGCTGGGAGTGGCAGGGAAGGGCTGGGAGGGAGGAAAATGGTGTTGGGACACAAAGGGACAGTGAGGATGTGGCCAGGACTGGGCACAGGGCTGGTGAGGTGAGAGAAGGGAAAAGGGAAAAGGGAAAATGGAAGGGAAGAGGGAAAAGGGAAAAGAAGAGGGAAAAGGGAAGGAAAGAGGGAAAAAAGGGAAGGGAAGAGGGAAAAGGGAAAAGGGAAAATGGAAAAGGGAAGGGAAGAGGGAAAAGGGAAAAGAAGAGGGAAAAGGGAAAAGAAGAGGAGGAAGGGAAGGGAAGGGAAGGGAAGGGAAGGGAAGGGAAGGGAAGGGAAGGGAAGGGAAGGGCCCAGGGCCAATTCCTGGTGGGATAGAGGAGGGAAAAGGGAAACTGAGGAAAGGACAGGAGTAGCAGAACTGAGAGGACCAGCAGGGTCAAACCATGACACAGCACTGGGGTAGAGCAGGGATGGCAGCGGGAACAGCAGGGTTCCAGCTCTTTAAGTTGTTCTGGACTAGATTTAGAAACACTTTTTTTTTCCCAGAAAGGGTTCTAAAGCACTGGCACAGCTGCCCAGGGCAGTGGTGGAGTCACCATCCCTGGAAGAGTTCAGAACCATGTGGATGTGGCACCTGGGGATAAGGGTTGGTGGTGACCATGGTGGTGAAATGGTTGCACTGGACACTTGAATTCTGGCAGGTTGAGACGCATTCCTCCGTTTCCTCTACAGTTAATTACTCTTTAATCAACAAAATCTTCAATTCATTGACTTTTGGTCTGGCTTGGAGGTTTTAGCCACCAGGGCTGGTGGTGAGTCCAGCTGCTAAGCCACACATTCAGCTGATGAACCTAAATAATCCTAGATAATCCTAAGTAAGGGTTTCCACCAGCTGCATTCTGCAACCAGGAGTTTCATCCTTCACCTTCTGCCAAGGATCCGTGCCTGGGATGTGCTGGTCATTCCAGGTGCTGGGATCTGTAACATTCCCAGCTATCACTTCTTATCCTCAGGGTTTATTCCCAAAAAAAAGTCCCAAGATGGTTTTTCCACCTTTCAGGTGCTGAGAGCTGGGGCTGCCCCTGCTGGGGGCACCTGGGGACCTTCCTTTGTCACTGGTGCTGAAGGATTGATTGATGATTATGGGGGGAATTTGCCCTCATGCCAAGGAATGTTCTCAACAATCAGCCATCTCCTGGCTCTGGGATCACAGAATCATGGAATGGTTTGGGTTGGGAGGGACCCTAAAGCCCACCCAGTTCCAGCCACCTTCCCTGACCCCAGGGTGCTCCAAGTCCCTCACCACCCTCACAATAAACCCCTTCCTCCTAAATTCCAATCCAAATCTCACCTCTTCTAGTTTAAAACTTTCCTTTTGTCCTGTCACTATCTGTGTAAAAAGTTGCTTTCCATATTATTATTATTATTATTATTATTATTATTATTATTATTATTATTTCTCTTTAAGGATTTAAGGCTGCAAAGAGTTTGGGATGTAACCAAGATTTTATGGGCTCTGTGGAGTCAGCTGGGGACAAGATGCCCCTCAGCATTTTTTGACCCATGGAGGAACAGCTCCACATCATCTTCTTCCTTCCCTTGTCCCCCTTTCCTCCCTCTTCAACTGTAACATCTTATTTGGGGGATTCAGCCTCCCCTGTGGTGTTCCCCGGGAGCTTTCCCAGGAAAGGCATGATCCATCCGAGCTGGATTTTGGTGTGATTGCCACAATTACCCTCTGACTTCCACCCTCGAGCGAGATGAGACGGCCCAAAAGGAGAGCTGTGATTTTTGCAGAAAGAAAAAAAACAAAAAAAACAAACTGAGAAATTATTCTTGAAGTGCCAAAGGCGAGAGGCTCCGGGGCAGGAACAAGCGGGGAATGCAGATCAGGCAACGCCGTCTATCCAAGGTGGAGCCTCTGACATTAAAAATTCCGACTCAAATGAGGGAAACATGGAGTGAAGGAGGTGAATTATTGATGGGGAGCAGGGATTACCATATCTGACAGATGGAGACTGTCTGAGAACATTTTGCAGAGTGGCATCTGCACCGTGCCTGATTGGCGTCCCTGAACTTTCGCGCGTCAGATGTCGAATATCAACACACAAACTCTGATGTAGCAATTAAATCTGTCCTCTGATGAACCTGGGCCTCGTAGCCAGGAGAAATCCACACATTCAGAGAAAGTCCAAATGCCTCAATTCTTATTTTTTAGGGAGATGTTTGAATAATTACATCCAGAGCACTGCACTGAATACACACGCATATGATGTGGACATTTAGATATATTCAAGAAATTATGTGCAGCGTATCATGACTTACTCCAATTTTACTGAAGGCTGTAAAACTCCCTTGTCTGTTATCATTTATATTCCAGATTTGAGCTCAAATAATACAGAGAAGCTCTAAAATTCAGCTGCCACCTCACGTCACAGATGTGCATTAACACCTAAAGCTGAAATGGGTCTCTCAAGTAGATCTTCTTCTACGGAAGTCGTAAATCAGACACGGATTCCACCTTGTCATGCGTGGAAAAACAAAGAGGAGAAGCAAAGAAGTGCCAATAAAAGCAAGTTTGATGCTTTGGTGGGGAACAGCTTGGATTGGGAAGAAGCAAGATATAAAAGATGGCTTTTTTAATAGGATTCAGTGCCTTCCGATCCCGGGTTGTTTTCCTAAGCCAGCCCAACATGGGAAATTGTTGAATTTTTCTGCCATCTGTTAAAAGTGGGGCAGTGGGGGAAATTCCATTTTCCTTTGTGGAGAATGTGCAGATTTTGGGAATCATCAGGAAAATGTCCTTTTAGTCCCTGGAGGGGCTTTCAGGGATGGAATCTGGGATTGGTTACTCAAGGAGCATCACTGTTAGGAAAAATCTCTTCAGCCAAAGGGCAGGGCTGGAATACCCATCCCTGGAGGGATTTAAAGCCATGTGGTTGTGACATCTGGGGACATGGTGGTGGCCTTGGCAGTGCTGGGAATGGTTGGACTGGATGATCTTAAAGGGCTTTTCCAACCTGAACGATTCCACAATTCCATGATTTTGTTGGGTGGGATCCACCCTGTTGGACACAGAAGGAGAACCCCCTGGCCCTGTGATCACAGAATGGATGAGGTTGGAGGGGACCATGGTGGGGTCCTTGGTCCTTCTCACCCTCAAAGCAGCCTTTGAGAGAACAGGGAAGTTCTGGATGCAGTGTCTCCAAAGTGCCTCAGGAAATTCTCAAATGGGAATTGCGAGAGGTTGAAAAATTAATAAATTACTACGGAAAACTCCAGGTTCAGCTCTCGCAGCAGAGTCCTTTGGGGAGCCTGGAGGTTTTGTGCAGTTGAGGACGCGTCTCTGGGAGGAGATGAAAAGCAGTTCAGAGAATTGCTGTGCTTTTGATGCCTCTGAACTACTCCACCATCCAGAAGCAGTGCAGGGACTCTCTTCTCACTCTGTGGGGACCAGTTTTGTTTCCAAGGAGCTGCTGTTGCACTGCAGTGGAGTCTGTCCATAAAAAGTGACGAGCAAAGGGATGCAACTCCAAGATATTCCATGAGTAAAACTTGTTTTCTCCATGCAGTGGAGAGTGGAGATAGAAGCCCTGTGTATTCAGGGTTTTACCCTGCACTGACATTGCCTTGATAATATTTTCATTTAAAGTGCTCAGATTTGTGCTGTCTGACAAAAAAAATACTGTAGTGAAGCTCTGTTGGATGAAGAAGTTGGGATAACTGGAGGTAAACCCACCAGGAATGGCCAGAAGAGGCCACAGCTGTGCTGCACACAGCAGTGTGGGAGCTGCTCTTTTAGTGGTGGTGGGTTTCAATCCCTCTAAATACAACTTTTGCCCTCAGAATGATAGGGAGGGAGAAGCAATTTCAACCAAAAATGCTAGAAATGAGCAGCAGCTGCCCATAAAAACCTGTGGCCTCAAACCTGGAGGTTTCCAAGCATTGGGAGAAGCTGGGATGAAATGTTCCTCAGGCCAGTGGCCAGCAGGGAAAGCAAGCAGGAGAGGGTTGAAGCTCTGAATCCCTCATCCAGGAGATCCACGGTTCCATGCTGATGTCCACCACTTCTGGACATCTCAAATTTTGGCATTGAACCCATCCTGGTTTATTTCTGCCATAGTTACTGCACTGGCTTGGTGGACCTGACCACAGCCTAGTACTGGAGCACGACACACAAAACTACTGGAGGAAAATTGACTTGATGAACCTGACCACTGTGGTATTTTTGGCGTCTCCAGGATGAAGGAGGAATGATTGAATCTGACTCCATGTTCTTAGAAGGCTAATTCATTATTTTATGATATTATATTAAAGAATGCTATAGTAATACTATACTAAAGAATAGAGAAAGGATACAGACAGAAGGTTACCAAGAATGATAATGAAAATTCGTGACTCCTTCCAGAGGCCTGACACAGCCTGACCATGATTGGTCATTAAGTCAAAACAATCACCTGTTGCATAAACAATCTCCAAGCACATTCCAAAGCAGCAGAACACAGGAGAAGCAAATCAGATTATATTATTTTCCTTTTTCTCTTGGGCTTCTCAGCTTCCCAGGAGAAGAATCCTGGGCAAAGAGGATTTTTCAGAAAATGTGATAGTGACCGACCACAGCCTACCACAAGAAGACATTGACCTGTGGAAAACAACCACGACCCACCCCAGCCTGACATCGACTTGTGGAACTCAATCATGACCTACCCCAGGCTGACATTGGCTTGTGGAACCCAACCATGGTCTATTACAAGAAGACATTGACTTGGGAACCCAACCATGGTCTATTACAAGAAGACATTGACTTGGGAACCCAATCATGGCTTACTACAGGCAGACATTGACTTGTTGGACCCAATCATGGCCTACTGCAGGCAGACATTGACTTGTGGAACCCAAACACAACCTACCCCAGGCAGACATTGACTTGTGAAACTCAACCATGACCTACTCCAGGCAGACATTGACTTGGGAACCCAACCATGACCTACCCCAGGCAGACACTGACTTGGGAACACAACCATGACCTACCCCCGTCAAACATTGACTTGCTGGACCCAACCATGGCCTACCACAAGCAGACATTGACTTGTTGGACCCAACCATGGCCTACCACAAGCAGACATTGACTTGTTGGACCCAATCATGGCCTACTGCAGGCAGACGTTGACTTGTGGAACCCAAACACAACCTACCCCAGGCAGACATTGACTTGTGAAACTCAACCATGACCTACTCCAGGCTGACATTGACTTGAAACCCAACCATGACCTACCCCAGGCAGACACTGACTTGGGAACACAACCATGACCTACCCCCGTCAAACATTGACTTGCTGGACCCAACCATGGCCTACCACAAGCAGACATTGACTTGTTGGACCCAACCATGGCCTACCACAAGCAGACATTGACTTGTTGGACCCAACCATGGCCTACCACAAGCAGACATTGACTTGTTGGACCCAACCATGACCTACTTCAGGCTGACACTGACTTTTGGAACCCAAACACAACCTACTACAGGCAGACCTTGACTTGTGGAAAACAACCATGGCCTACCCCAGGCTGACATTGACTTGAGGGCCCTGACTGAGCTTCTGCCCCAGTTCACTGTTCTGTCCCCATCAGGCAGATCCCATCGTGTCCTTCACCCATCGGCAGCTCCCAACCATTCCTGGTTAATCAAAGCTCAGCTGGCACCACTGAGCACCTCCCCAGTCACGTCCAGTTCCACATCACTTGATCCTAAATAAATCTGGGGGGTTGCCACAGTGATTGTTGTTCCCAAAGGGAAGGGAAAATTGTGGGATTTTTTGCTGACTGGAGCAATCTCTGCTGCACTTTCTGTGGAAGTGCTGACTCCCTCTTCTTTCAGGCTACATTCGTTTTCACGTTCCCTCCAATTTATGCATGAGGCAAGGGGAAAAATCCCTTAATATTCCTTATAAACTGGCAGATGGTATCGATAATTTTTTTTTTTTTTTTTTTTTTTACTATATGCAGTAAAATGCAAATGTGTGTGGCTTATTTGCAAATGCTGGCATTAATAACTGATATTTAAACAGGTCAGATTAACACTTTTACTGATCTATTAAAAAGATTCTTTTCCAATCATTTACACACTCAAAATCAATTTTAATACAACATGTAAATTGAATGTAATTTTTTTATACAAAATTGCATTTATCTTCCTGAGCCATTAAATTTACTATTTAATATGTACTTTCCAGCTCACTTGGCTAGAATTTCATTGCTCTTTATCTGTATAAATTTAATTAGCCTTGATATCATCAGTATATTATAGAACTAATTAAAGATTTAGATAAGTGCTGAGGGTGCTTGTTTAATACCCTATAAAGTTCCATTTGGAGAGCAAGAATTTCCATCTTTCATTAGGATCAGCCGGTTTGGAGCTACAAGGAGTGGCTCAGACATTGTTTTTTGAAGAATTATTTAATGGGGTTTAATGGATTTATCCTTCCTTTGAAAAGCTGTGTAATTGCTGTGTCTCGCTGCAGGCTGGGAGGGCTCCGAGGTGTTCAGGGATTTAAGTGCTCCGTGCACGTGGGGATGCTCAGAGATCCCCATTCCCAAAATCCCGGAGTTGTTGAGGTTGGAAAACCCTCCAAGGTCATGAAATCCAAGCTATGCCCAATGCCCACCGTGCCACCAGCCCTGAGAGCCACATCCTTGGACACCTCCAGGGAGGGGGACTCCAAACCTCCCTGGGTAGCCTTTTCTAACTTTTTCCATGAGGAAATTCCTTCTGATCTCCCACCTGAGCCTCCCCTGGAGCTCGTGTTCCCAGCAGGGCAGCGTTGTCCAAGTGATGAAGCCCAGGAGGAAGGGAAAAGGAAATAAGAAGGAAATATTAATGAGAAAATAATAGATAAGGCAGATAACTATCAGGATAAAAAAGGAGGAGGGAGAACAGGAGAGAGCTTTGGGAAGGGTGGTGATGTTCTGCACGTCCCTTACCCTTCCCTTTGCTAATTAATTCTGCATTTAAGAGGTGATTTCTCATCTGTGTTTGACAAAAAGCTCAGCAGTGGTGACAAACCCGGTGACAGAGCTGCACGTGGCACCCAGAGGTGTTGGCTGGGGGGGTTTTTATCCAAAATGGCTTCATCTGTATAAAAAGCAGCCCCCAGGTGAGCTGATTTATATGTAGGGCTTCATACGCTGTCTCTGTGGTTTAAAATTTAAAAGGGAAAATAATTGGATTTTCTAACGAGGCTGTCTCTAATTAGAAGGCTGTGCTTGTGTCCTTTTGAATAAATACACTTGTTTTTCTTGCCTGGCTCTGTACCTGATCAGAGCTCTGTGTGGGTACTGAGCAAGGGGTGAGGGCTTCCCACCTCTGATACTTTTTCCTGCCTTGGATAAATGACTTAATTTTAATTATTCTTCCAGCTTTTTTTTAAACAAAACCCCCAGTATTATCCTTCCATCCCTTGGTTATTTATTAAGGGCAGTGATTTGCAGAGCTACCACAGGAGTGTGAAGCACCACTGCACTCCAAATTCACTTTTGTTTCTTCCTCTCCTGCTTTGTTTCCTTTCCCAAATCATTTCCCGTCTTGGAATTTTGCAGATTTTAGGGTTTTCAAGTGGGTCTTTATGTGTTCTTGTGGTAGCACAGCCCCAGAGCCACCTGTGCCTCCTGCCCCAAATCATGCCACGTGCCATGGGGCAGCTGCTTGCAAGGGGCTGTGGATGAGGTGAGCACAGAGAAGATGCGGATTACAGTGACAGGAACATTTTTGGCCTCATTTTGGGGTTTTTCAGTAGCCATGTAGGGGCTTCTTCCTCACCCCAGGCACGCAGGAGAAGTGTCCAGCTCTTGGTGTGGTGTCTGAGAGGAGCTGAGGTTGACCAGAACAGCAAAACCATCTCTGATGCGAGCTCCCCTAAAGCACTTTGGGCTCTTCTGGAGGCACAGAAGGAACATTCCTGTTGGTGTCCCCAGAACTGCTCCGGGTTGACTGAAAAACAAGGAAGAAGTCTGAAGAAAAGTCAATCAGGATTTACATTCCCTCCTGGAATGGTGTCCTGAGGGTGCTGTCCCTTATTTTAGGGTTGTAGCTGCAGCTGAGGATGAGCAGTGGTTGGAAAGAGGAGCTTGATCCATCCCTGGAAGTGTCCAAGGCCAGGTTGGAGCAACCTGGGATGGGGAAGGTGTCCCAGTTGGAATTAGATGATCCTTAAGGTCCCTTCCAACCCAACCCATGTGTGATTCCATGAAAAGCCACGATGGAGCTGTCCCCTCCCATCCCTATTTTCCATCTCGCCCTCAGAAGCTCTGGAGCTGGAACCAGCAGCTCCCACATTTGCAGATCTTTGATTTAAAATGCTGCTCACTGACGTGTGTGTGCAAACATCCCCACAGCCTTCACCAGGTGCAGGAATTACAGTAATTGCTGCTTTGCCTGCATTTTCCTTTGGTGTTCTGAGCTTTCCAAATTACCTTTGCAAACTCCTGCCTGGAACTCATCTCTCCTGCCCCATAACCATTCTCAGCTCTTCCCATTCCCACCTCTAATAACTCCAAAGGGAAAAATGCCCCATGGGATTTTCTTCTTTCAGCCAGGCCTGAAAATTCATTTCTTTTGCATTACTTGACTAAAGTCACCTTATTTCTTGCTGTTTTCTCCTTTTTTATTTTTTTTTTCCACTCACTCATCCCCCTCTGTATTTAAATATCATGGTTCCACCATGATCGTCAAATATCAAAATTGAGTGATTTTATAACCACAGCTTTGGTCTTTTTTTATCATCTTCAGTTTCTTGCTTGTCCTGCCTGGTGGTTTTTCGTAAAATCACAGAATTTGGGTTGGAAAGGACCTTAAATATCATCCCAACCCCTTGCCATGGGCAGGGACATCTTCCACCATCCCAGGGTGCTCCATCCTGGCCTTGGACACTTCCAGGAATCCAGGGGCAGCCACGGCTTCTCTGGGAATTCTATTCCAGGGTCTCCCCACCCTCACCATAAAATCTTCCTTCTATCCTGTCTCCCTGTCTCCTCATTTAGTTTTTTATCCAGATTTTCCATAAGTGCTTCCTACTTAACCTTTTTGACTTTCCCATTAGAGCAGCAATTCTGGGTGCTGCCAAAGCACCTCCCTAATCTCCCAAAAGAGAGGGAGATAAGGCAAAGAATTTCTATTTCTCTTGTTTTTTTTTTTTTTTCATTCCCTTTGGCTAATTCAGTCAAAGAATTTCTATTTCTCTTTTTTTTTTTTTTTTTCGTTCCCTTTGGCTAGTTCAGCGCCCAGACTGGAATTCCTGCCTGGAGAATCCGTTCCTGTCTGATGCAGAGCAGGCCTCCAGCTACATCAGGAAGGGATAATTAAAGTGGGATCCTTTATTCTGAAACATCACCTCCTCTGAAGAGGAGATCAAGTCATTCTCAGGGAAATCAGGATTTCATTTGGAATTCACCTGGCCACCTTTTGAAAAGTTGGTTTTTTGGTGTTTTTTTTTGGGTTAGAGGTGAACATTAGCATTTAAATGGAGAATGGTATTAATAGCCCTCAGAGGAGCTGGGCTCATCCTGATTGCCTTTCCTGAGATTTTTTTTTCCCCCTAAATGAGAAAGCTTCTTAATTTTTATTCTCTTTCTCCAAGAACAGAGTTCAAGAGACCATTTTTTAATATGGGAATCTATAGATACATCAGCTCAAAATGCCTCCTTGCAGAATGGGTTCGTGGTTGGCAATCTGCTGTTTTCTTTCAAAAGTGCTGCTTAAAAGCCAACAAAAGGAAGTGGTTTGGGGGTCAGGTGGATTCTGCATTTTTGGTTTGCCCATGGGATGGTTTTTTCCTGCAGCTGGGAACCATTTCCATCCCATTAAAGGGATATTTGACCTTCCCTGTCTGCTCTTAGCACAGAGCTGTTCCTCATGTCGTGGTGGATCTTCCAGGGGCAATTCCAGATGGATAAAGGGAGCAGGGAGTGTTCAGTTTTGTCCCAAAAAATGCCCAAAAAAAAATTCAAGGCAGCTTTGGACTCAATCCCATTGCCAGTGGTCAGAGGAACAGGCCATGAGTGTCTCAGTTGGGATGTGAGCTCATCACATGAAAAATGGATGTTATTTTTTAAAGAATTAACAAACCTTTGTCATCCAAACCATCAAAATTAGTTAATTATCCTGCTTGAGCAGGATGTTAATGATTTGGGATCCCTCAGGCAGTCCTTCCCTCCTCATTCCCCAAAATGTGCCATCAGCACTGGGGCTGGATGCCAGTGGAGAAGTTTTTTTACCATCCTGAAGAGCTGAAAGCTTGAAGCAGATTAATTCCCTTGTAAAGAGCAGCTCTAATTCCATAGGAATTCGGGAGAAGAATTCCTATGGAATAAGAACAACCTTCCTAAGAAGAACAGATTCCTAAGAACCTGTTCCATGTTTTTGTGTGTAAAATCTCTCCTGCCAGATCAGCCCAACAAATCCCATCGGTGCTTTTCAGCATGACACAAATAAGTGACAACTGAGAGTAAACATGGAAATAAAAGGATTTCTCTGTTGGGATGAGTCCCTGGGACACTTTGTTCCCATCAGCTGCATCCCCACAATCCTAGAATGAGTTGGGTTGGAAGGGACCTCCAAGATCATCCCTGCCATGGGACACCTTCCATCATCCCAGGCTGCTCCAAGCCCGTCCAGCCTGGCCTTGAACATTCCAAGGATCCAGGGGCAGGGAAGATTTGCTCCAAAGCAAAAAAATCCGTGGCCTTCCCAAGGTGACAGAGCACCTTAAGGGGAAAAAAAGGCAAATCAGGGCTAAATCTGCACAGAGTGGTCAGTGGGCAAGCCCAGCAGCACAGCCCCCTCCTCTCCTCACAGCTCCTTCCTCACCTGTCCTAAATCTGGGCTGACTGAAGAATTCCTGCACCTCACAAAGACGGGATTCATCTGCCACTCTTCTCGGGATCAGATTATTTTTTAATTAAAAAATTCCTCTAAAATAAAAGGGGAGCAGGCGAGGCAGCAGGGAAGGAGCACAAGGTGTGCATTTTTAATTGGGTGCAATTAAAAACCTGCCGCTCTGGCATGGCAGCGCCCGCGGCCAAGCCCAATTTGCATGAGTAATTATTCACTCCATTACAGAGTCTGCTCAACTTTGCCTTCCTTGTCTTTGAAAGTATTAATAAATATTGATCAGACACTCTCCTGTTTGCCTTCGCCCAAGCAGCTCTGATGGACTCAGCCTCTGATGTTATCAAATAATGAAATATGAAAGAGGGAGTGGGATGAGCCTCTTGTTCTGTGATTTTTTTATTTAGGCTCTTCATTTTCCTTCCACAAGTGTGTTTGTCCCTGCCATTATAAACCCTCTTTTGATTATCAAGAGGTGGCTGAGGAAAGCAAGTTGTAAAGGATGGAGGGAATAAATAAGTGGAGGACAGGTGAGGGGAATCTGCTCCGTGGAATGCTGGCCAACTGCTTTGTGGTTTTAAAGTTGAGGTTTAGAACCAAGGAAAAGAATTAAAAGTTATCAAAAGCTCAGTCTGTCATCTGACAAATAGGTTAATAAATAATTTTGTGGGATTAGCAAACCTAACCAAAGAGCAAATTTAGCTCCCCAAGATCTCTTTTGGCTTTAAGGTGGGCACGGCCGAGCACGGGGAAGCTGATTTACCCTTCCCAGATCATCAGCCTGGGCAGGAAAAGCTCCCAGGGCTCAGCCATGGGATATCTGGAGTGAGGAGAGAGGAGGTCAAAGCAGGAACTGGATGGGCTTTAAGGTCTCTTTCAACCCAAACCATTCTGTGAGTCTCAACAAAGGGGATTTCTGTCACTTTGACTTTAAGACCTGCCCACGTTGGGTACAGGTCACCCAGAGAGGCTGAGGCTGCCCCTGGGAGTGCCCAAGGCCAGGCTGGACAGGGCTTGGAGCACCCTGGGATGGCAGAAGGTGCCCCTGCCCATGGCAGGGAGTGGAACAAGAGGAGCTTTGAGATCCCTTCCAACCCAAACCACTCTGGGATTTTAGGATGACGTTCAGCAGGAAGATGCCTGCGCTTTGTTCAACTTTCTCTGCTCGTGGCACTGCTGAATAAAAGCAAGAGCTCGTGGAATTCTGCAAAAGGTCTGGACCACCAAGCACCACAACTACCCAGGGTGTTTTTCTCTTTGCAGGCAGTATTACGAGATGCTCTACAACACAGCAGACGAGCTGCTGAACCTGGTGGTGGACCAGGGCGTGAAGTACACGGAGCTGGAGTACATCTACGCCCTGAACCTGCTGCACCGCAGCCAGACGGGCGTGGGGGACCAAACCACGCAGAACATGAGGCTGCAGCGCCTCAAGGAGATCATCTGCGAGCAGGCTGCCATCAAACAGGCCACCAAGGACAAGAAAATCACCACCGTGTGACCCCCTCTGCCACCCCCCTCACCCGCGGCCGGCGGGTGGCACCTCCCAAGTTTTTTTTTTTGTTTTGTTCTGTTTTAATCTAAGAAAAAGTGGGAATCTTCTGGGCTTTGTGGTGAGGAGGGGAATGCCATTTGAGATTTGGGGTTGGGGTGGTTTTGGTGTGTATCCACGTAACGCTTCTTCGATGTTCTCCCAAAAGTGATTCCACAGCAGGAACCCCAGTGGGGTTTGGGGTGGGATGTTTGGATTTGCTCTGTTGCTGCTGCTTTGCTTTGGGATGTAAAGGGAGCTGTGGGGTGGGAAAAGGGAAAATTGGGTCTTGGAAGTTCAGACCACACTAAATAATCAGCACCCTGCCAGTCAATCCCAGACCTGGTGATCACATGTGGGACCTTGATGGTTTGGAGATATTTTCGGAGCCTGCTCAGCTCTGCTAGAGCTCTCTCCAGGTTGTACCCACGTGAAGTTTCCTGCTGTTTCCACTGCTAAAAGATGGAATTGTTTATTCCTTCAGGTGGTGATCAGCCAGTTCTGCACGTGGGAGGTAACACGGGACCATTTGTTTCCACTTCTCCTCTTTCATTATCCCGGAGCCATCTGGTGCTCCTGCAGCGCCGGGTGGATGCAGGAGAAAATTGCCAATATAAAATAACAAAAAAGCTTCCTTCTCTTGTCCTGAATGTTATCTTTGAGTTCCCCCCAGCTCCAGAGATATTTTGTGGCTGTCACTTGATGCACTGGAAGGACGGGCAGGGTTGTGTAGCTCAGCACCAATGATCAGCAAGGGCAGGAGGGCACCAAATCCAGGGTCTGAGGCACACCCAGGGCACCAATTCTGCCCTGCCTTGACCCTCTAAATTCACCTGGCAAAAGGTTCCTTATTCCTCCAAAATCAGAATCCACTGCACTTGTATTTGCCAAGAAAATTGGGGATCCAGCTGGGTTTCCTGTGCTGAGAAAGGTTCTCTCTGAGCTGTAGGTGCTTTGTGTGTCAACCTTGAAATTGCAGAATTAAAGGATGTTTAAAAGCCCTGGTGGTTTGTCTGGCTGTTTTTAAGCACTGTCATTCCTGAGGTGCTTAAAACATTCCTTTCCAGGACCAAATTCAGTGTTCTCCAAGGCTCCATCAGTGTGGAAAGGATTTTCTGAGTCACTCTGTCCAACCCTCAGCTACCACGGACCAACTCCATGTAAGAAGCAGAACCCATCAGTTCTTGTTGCTGAATCTTGAAGATTCCAAGGTTTTTTCCCTCCTTTTATTCACAATCCAAATTTTTCTCATGTCAATACTGGCCATTAACTGCAGGAGTTCCTTCCTCCCTTTCCCTGATGGGTTTGCAGGAGTGGGGGAGAATTCCATGAGGGATGGTGATGGGATGTTCCTGGGATCACAGATCCACGTGGAGGTCCTGGAATGCTGGATATTCCCTACCCAGACTTTGGGAAAGGGAAAAGGAGCTGCTCAGGACAAAGAAACGGGATTTCCATGTCTCTTGTCCTTGCTTGGGACAAGGAAATCCCATTTTTGGACCCTTTGAGGTGTGGGACTGATGTGTGAGGAGCTCTGAATTCAGACTGGGCTGCTGTGGCCTGGTGTGCAACTGGTTAATTATTAATTTCTTAATAATCTGAGGCTCTGCTTTGCTGATCTCAGGCTTTGCAGTCCACATTTCCACCCACCCAGCAGCTGTGCTGGTGGGGGACAGGACAGATTGGATAAAATCAGGAAAATCTCATCTTTGGGAGTATTTTTGAGTCTGAAACAAATTATTTAAATTGTTTTTCCTCGAGCTGCTCCTCACAGCCCCACGAGGTGTGAACAGAGCAGCAGTGACACTCAGGGCCTCACCTACAGCAAGTGGAGAGGAAAGAGAAGATTTTGCAATTGAGGTAATTAGAGTTTGCAATTAACTGGTGCCTCCTCAAGAGCTCAGACTCTCAGTCCTCTCCAAACCTGCACAAGGGAAGTGAATGTTCCAGGGATCACACCAAGGAGAAAGGCAGGAGCAGCATGTGGAACGTGGGAATCCAGAGCCCAAGCACCTCATTCCAGCCCCCCACAGACATTCCCTGCTCCAGCTTCTTGGACTCCATGATCTCAGAGGTCTTTTCCAACCTTAATTCCAGGATTCTTCCTTGCAGCAGCATCTTCGAATCCTCATCAGAGGATCCTCACGGAATATTTTTTCCTGGGAAGGTGGTTTTGGAATGGAGAACGTTTTCTTCCCGCCGTGAGTGTAACACACCACAGATGTTGTGATTTTGAAGCACAGAAATGGGGTTTTTTATCGCAGGGAGTTGTTCAGCCTGGAGAAAAAGAGGCTCAGGGGGCACCTCCTCACTCTCTGCAACTCTCTTACAAGAGGTTGTAGCCAGGTGGGATTTGGTTTCTTCTCCCCTAAGCAACAGGAAACGACCTCAAGTTTTACCAGGAAAGGTTTAGATTGGAAATGAGGGAAAAGTTCCCCTTGCAAAGGCTCGGAGTGTTGGTGTTTGTTTCAAACCCTCTCTCACTAACAGGAGATACCGTGGGTGTTGGGGAGAGATTTTGGGAACAGCTTTTGTTTACAGAGCTGGGTGGTGGGTAGAGACAAGCTGTTGTGGTTGGGAGTAAATAACTCCTCAGACAGCCCCCTCACCGTGTCCACACCCCCCTCAGCATCCCTCTGCAGCCACACTCGGGGGCTTCCTCTTGGACAAGAGGGTGGCTCTACACTCCAGAGGCTCCTGAGGTGTTTGGGAAGTCCCCTGAGGCCCCATCTGGTCACCAGGTGTTTGAAGTCCTGGACTCTCCACGGAGGAGCCACCACCCTTTTGGGTTTGGGCCGAGCCCCCCAGTCCCTCACTGGTGCTCAGGGGTCCTCAGGGTCTTGTCCAGCTTCACCAGGTTCCGGCTGTCCTGGATTTGTCACTTCTGAGGGGTGGAAGAGAAGCTCAAGGCTCCTGAAACATCAGCCCTTGGGAAACTTTCCTGCCTTCCCAGCATTGATTTTTCCTTTCCTGCTGTCCGGTTCCTGTTTTCTCTAGCCTATGGAAATTGGGGCATTTATAAAACATTTGCAGTGGGAGATGGTTTCCCAAAGGAAAAAACACAACAGGGTGTTGGAAACTGTGCAAAAATCCTGGGAACCTCCTTTAACCTTGACCTGAGCTGTGCAGAGCACAACCTACCCCAAATCTGCCCTGCAGGAGGGACCCAGTCCTCACTCTGGGATCTTTTACAAGAGCACAGAACATCTCCAATTCCGCATCCAGTGCTGGAATCAGCAGGATTTGGAGCAGCTGGAGAGAGTCCAGAGGGATCCATGAAGCTGCTCCAGGGCTGGAGCCCCTCTGGAGTCAGGCTGGGAGAGCTGGGGGTGCTCCCCTGGAGAGGAAAAGGCTCCAGGGAGAGCTTCCAGCACATTCCAGGGCCTGAAGGGGCTCCAGGAGAGCTGCAGAGGGACTGGGGACAAGGCCTGCAGGGACAGGACACAGGGAATGGCTCCCACTGCCAGAGGGCAGCCATGGATGGGATCTTGGCAATGAGGAATTCCTGGCTGGGCTGGAATTGCCAGAGCAGCTGGGGCTGCCCCTGCATCCCTGCAGTGTCCAAGGCCAGGCTGGACACTGGGGCTGGAGCAGCCTGGGACACTGGGAGGTGGCACCAGAAGGGCTTTGATGTCCCTTCCAACCCAAAGCATTCCATGATTGTGTTCCCTTGCCCCACTCCTTCCCCACAAATCATTCTGCTGTCCTGACATGACCCTGCAGGACACAACAGTTAACAGACAAAGCTTGGAGATTCTGTTTTGTAGAGCCCCATGAAATGCCAGCAGCTCTGCCAGGAATCATTCCAGGGAAGTGCTCCTTTGGTGCTTAAAGAGACAAGGAAATACTTCTCCAGACCACAAACCCGAAATGTTTCCATGGGGGCTGTAAATGTTCATGAGGGTTTCACAATTTCCTTTTTACAGCCTCATAATCTTTACTGGGTTTTAATTATCCCACAATCTTGAAGCCTGTGCCAGACACAATAGGAAAGGTGGAGGGAAAAGCAAATTGCTCTGATTCCTTTCATAGTTTGAGTGTCAGCCTCCAACACATCCTCTCCTGAGGGATTCTTCCCTTTTTTATCCTCTTGATTAAGGAAGATACAAACCTGCCTGGCAGATATAAATTCATATATTGGATGTACACACACAGGCATGGATAGGAGAGGGATGGATGGATGGATGGATGGATTCCTGGGGGTCTGGCAGAGCAGAGGGGAGAGGAGATCCCTGCAGAGGGAGAGGGGAGGGTGAGCAGAGGAGGGAAAGGCTGGGGCTGGAGGTGGAGAAGGTTTCGTGGGCTGACAAGGTCAGCAGGAGCAGGGAGGTCACTCTGCCCTGCACTGGCACTGCTGGGGTCGCACCTCGAGTGCTGGGCCCAGCTCTGGCCCCTCAGCTCGGGAAGGACCTTGGGACACTGAGCACATCCAGAGGGGACAGCGAGGCTGGAGAGGGGCTGGAACACCAACCCTGAGAGGAAGCCCTGAGGGAGCTGGGGGTGCTCCCCTGCAGAAAAGGAGACTCAGGGCTGCCCTCAGCACTCTGCACAGCTCTGAAAGGTGCCTGTGCTCAGCTGGGCTGGGCTCTGTCTCCAGCAGCACTGACACAGCCACAGCACACAGTCCCGAGCTGTGCCAAGGGAAATTCAGGCTGGGTGTCAGGAAAAAGCTTTTCCAGCAAGGGGATAAAGCTCTGCCATGGCTGCCCGGGGAGGTGCTGCAGTCACCATCCCTGGGGGTGTTGAACAAGCCTGGATGTGGCACTGGGTGCCAGGCTCTGGCTCAGGGCTTGGGCTGGGCTGGACTCCATGGGCTGCAAGGTCTCTCCCAGCACGGCCATTCTGGGAATTCTGGGAATTCCACACCTCTGGCCCCCAGCTGGGGCAGAGCTGATGCTCTTGCTCCTGGCTGAGGCTCTGGCACAGGGAGGCCGAGCCTGAGCTGAGCAGAACCAGGACTAAGGAGAGAGGAGACTGGGCCCAGGATGGCCCCAGGGCAGGGACTGTCCGCTGTGCTGGCACTGCTGAGGGACCCCCTGCAATCCCGGGGACAGCTCTGGCCATTCATGAAGAGAAAGGATTGGAGCATGTCCAAGAAAAGGGAATGGAGCTGGGAAGGGTCTGGAGTGGCTGAGGGAGCTGGGAAGGGGCTGAGCCTGGAGCAAAGGAGGCTCAGGGCGACCTTGTGGCTCTGCACAAGTCCCTGCCAGGAGGGGACAGCCGGGGGGGTCGGGCTGTGCTCCAGGGAACAGGGACAGGAGGAGAGGGAACGGCCGCAGCCTGGGCCAGGGGAGCTCAGGCGGGATTTTGGGGAAAAATTCTTCCCCCAAGGGGTTGTCCATCCCTGGCACAGCTGCCCAGGGCAGTGGGGAATCCCCATCCCTGCAGGGATTTAAGGTCCATGTGGATGTGACACTTGGGGACACGGCCTGGGCCGTGCTGGAGAACAGTTGGACTCGATGACCTTTGCAACTCTATGGTGTCCCGAACCACTCTTGACCCCTCACCTGAGACTTCCCAGATTCCTGCAGGGTGCTGCCAGCTGTCCCCACATGGGGCCTTCTCCACATTCCAGGCAGCCACCTCTGATGTGACACAGCCACTCCTGCCACCAACACCCCAGTGGAAAATGTTGGGCAGGTTCAGCAAGAAACACAAGAAGATGATGGGGAAATGAGTACACCCAAGCCACTGGCTGCAGGGAGCTGATTTAAGGAGCTTGGATGTGCTCCCAGCAGGAATCCCAGGGGCACAGCCCTGGGAAGAAGCTGAAGGGAAAGTGTCAAATAAATTCTCACCTCTGCCCCACCACCATGAAAGCTGGACCTGCAAACTGAGTTTAATGGGATTTAAGTTTTCTGCTTTCCACCTCACTTCTCTTTCTACTCGGGAGCATTTGGAATTTCCTCCTCCCTACACCCAGCTGGGTCCTTTCATTGCCTGGAGCTTCCTGAGTGAATTTGTGTGGGGCTTTTACAAGTGCAGAGGGCTGCCCATAAACCTGCTTTGCACGTGGCACAGATTTGGGAGCTGATTATTTTCATAATTGAATGGTAAATCAATGTATTTAAGGCCAGTGTTTGCCATTAACAATCCTGAGTAGGAAGTGCTCCCTCTGTCAATAGCGGGGAGGTTTTACGAGGACAATAACTGCAGATTTACAGCTTCAGACCTGGGTTTTGGGGTTATTTTAATGGTCATTCAGTGTTTGCTGTTCCAGAGCCAGGAGAATTTGGGGAACATTTCACACCACAGCCAAGCAGTGTTTGAAATTCAAAATAAGATGGAATATTTGGGGAAACATCTCACCCATCTGTGTCTCATTGATGCCTCAGCGTTTACCTTTTCTATTTTCACATTCTGAGCTGCTTTAGTGTGTGGGTCTGAGCTTCATATTATGGGATGGTGAGCTCTCCTCAAAGAACAGGGAGACAAAACAATTCCTGCTCCAGCTGGGCACCAAGGACAAATGATCCAAATCTCAGCCCAGGAGCACAAAGCCCGTGGGCTGCAGAGAGAAAAACAAGCAGGATGGGAGTGCAGGGGCTGAGCTGGAATTGGACACTGAACTGCAATGTGCACATGGAGCAGAGCTGATCCCAGGGAGAGACCCCGGGAGCGCTCGTGCATTTTGGGGCCATTTGGGTTCATCTTGGGGGCAGCCCTGGCTGGGCTCTTGTGCTGCCCGAGGGGCATCCATGGAGGAGATCCTTTCAATCCATCCCTGCTTTATTCTTTAGCTCCATCTAATCTCTCTTCTAGCTCAGCCTTCTCAAGGCATTGCCATCAGCCCCATCTCCTGTGGGGGTGACCCAATTCCCTGTGCTCACTGGCAGTCGTGGTGCAGGAGAGAAGCAGGAGATGATGACCCTGCAGTTTGCAGAAGGCAAAACCCACAGATGTGGGCTGTGAAGCAGCAGGCTTTGGCAAGGAGAACATCCTAGAGACCACAAAATCTTGGAACAGACCCAGCAGCACGACAGGGAGCAAAACATCACTGTCCTTGAGCAGCTCCTGCTTGGCTTTGCAGCTCTGCTGATCCAGAATTGTTCTCCTGGGTCACAGCAAGCCACAAAGCCTCCTGATGCCTAAAGAGGTTACCTGGAACAGAGGCTAAACAGCATTTGTGTTAGGTTACAAATGCAGGAGTGGCTGGGGGTGTGTATTCTATTGCCACCTGTTAGAGGTGGGGCAGTTATCTCTGCTCATTGGGCCACCTGCTAAACCAGGCTTTGTCTGGGAGCCGCTTAATTTCAAAATTACAATAATTCAGAGGGAGGGGGTTTACACTTTCCATTTCAGGGGAGCCTCCTGCCTTCCTCAGCAGACACCTGGCTTTTCAAACCAAGAAAGAGTTAAATGAATAAAGTAGAGACTTATTAAAGGTCTTCAGAGGATACACCTTGGTCGGTGCAAGAGCCTGGATGGACCCAAGATGGATGGTGGTCACAAGTTTTTACACTTTTATAAGTTTTGGTCCATTTCCGTATTGGGGTTCATTGTCCAATTCCAGCTCCAGGTTATGCAGTCCCATCCTCCCAGATTGCTCTCCTCAGTTGTTGTTTTTACTTTTTGGGCCTGAAGCTGCAGCGTTGTCCTTGGTTGTGGGGCTGGAAAAGGATTGTTCTGTCTGACTGAGCTGTGAGGAGAACTTGCTGGCACTTTATATGGAGTTCAGAGTCACACACCAATGCAGAATCTGGAAAATAGGAAACCTGAAACTCAAGGCATCGCTCCCCAACCTCGCTCCCAGAGAGGGCTCCCCCTTCCCTTGCAGGGTTTTCTGTCCTTTCTGAGCTCTCCAGCCTTTCCCTTCGCTGCCGGGGGCTGCTCAGTGGAGAAGGAATAAATCCCATTAAGGGTTTTAACATTTATGGCCAGCGAGATAATAAAAGGGTGCAATTTGGGGTGGCTTTATTGCACTTATCATAATGTTTCCCTGAAGCACAGAGATAAAAGTCAGCGAGCAATGTCCATAAGGAGTTTTTCTATCTCCCTCTTCATTTTTTTCTTAGCAATAACCACCTCATTCAAAGTTGGTGTCACTTTCCCAACAATGGAAATTCACTGCAGTAACCCCATCCCCAATATTAAATTGTTTCACCACACGGATAAGTTCTTTTCCCATGTTTATCTTGCAGGGATTTGCATTTGGAGACATCTCCTCCTCCTTTTCCCCTTTATTTTCTGCCTTTTCATTCTCAGTTTGCCCTGTTCTGCAGTGTGGAAAATAAAAAAAACAAAAGGGGATGTTAGACCCAAAAACTCAAATATCTTTAACATCTTTACTTCAAATTTGTATTAGGAGCAGATTACTGTCTGTAAGATACACATGATATAAAAACAGGACAACACACAAAGATATCTCAAAAGCTGTAATTTTGCTGTCCCCTGCTGTGACAGTCTCCTCTCTCAATATTTCCCAAAAATCTGGCCAAATTATATTTATTTTTTCCCATATCAGTTCTGAAATTGTACCTTTCTCTTAAAGAAAAACAGTACTGCACCAACTATGGTTAATGGTGTGTCGTGAAAGTAAGTGTTATAACAGAAATCTAATTTATGTTTTTATTTCTCTGTGTGTGTCCATACATAGTTAGATATTATATATATATATAATATATATACATATATAGATATTAAAATATATATAAAATTAATGTTCCCAGTGCAATTGGAGGCACAAAAGCCATGACTGAAAGTCATCCCTTGAGGCAGGAGAAGAGACACAGCCATTTACTGATCCCTAACAAGAAGAAGTGTTTTCCCCTTCAATCTTTCCGCCCTGAAATCCCTCTTTTGTGCTATTTTTGGCCCTTCCCAATGGGATGGAATGACCGCAGGTTACAGGTGGGGTTCTGGGGACTGTGGTTATACAGGTGAGACACGGCACGCCTGGAAAGCTTTTGATCCTCAGGGGTGTCAATGTTAATACGCAAATCGGGCTTAATGAGCGTTTGGGTTGCCTTGTGGTTGATCAAAAACTCTTTGGTCATCCTCCACACACTGAGGCAGCAGTAAAGGCTCTGTATTCGCCAGAGAGTGTTTGTGCGCCTCTTTATCTCCTTTAATTGACATATTTTTAACGTTTGTAAGTTTGTTGTGCACCTCGAGGCGGGAGCGAGGCCAATGGCCGCCTCAGGGAGGCGAACTACAATTCCCATGCTGCTTCACTGCAGGCTCTGCGCTCCTATTGGTTGGCGCGAATCACCGCCCTCGGGCTCTTCCCGTCTCCATGGCAACGCGTAAACAAATGGCGGCGGCCATGCCTGAGCGGGGACAGCGCCGATAGCGGAGTCCCCTCCGTCTCCTCCTTCCTTATCACAGCTCATGGCGGGCGGCGAGGAGAACGGGAGAGAAGGCAGCCTCGGGGAGCCGCCTCCCTCTTCTGATGAGCCGCCACAGCCCCTCGCTGAGGGGCTCCCCGAGGAGCAGCCCCGGCCCGGTCCGCCTCACGGCGAGGATGAGCGGGAGGAGGAAGAGTCGGAGCGCTCGGAGGTTCAGCCCAGGGTTCCCCAGCTGTCTGGGGAGGGGTGTGTGCATGGGGGAGAACTGCTCTTTCCCTCCTCGGTGTGGATGTGGGGGAAAGAAGGGCGGCACTTCTCATTTCTGACTTTTTAGGGTCCCTCCCGTCCCCGTGGTGTACAGGGTCAAGGATTGTCCCCCTCTCTCTCAGAATCAATTAGATTGGGAAAAAACACTTTGAAGATTGTCGATTCCAACCATTGACCCAGCACTGCCAAGTGCTCCTGGCCATATAAGATTAAGGATAAATTGGCACATGTATGGCCAAATTAACCCAATTTCCTGCTGAAATTCCCAGCCCTGAGCTCCAGTAAGCCCCATGGACACGTGTGAATTTTCTCTGCCTGCCCTGCTGGGCTTTAAATCCCAACACCACAAAATGTCACCTCATATTTTGCCTTGTGGAAATTATTCTGTGCTCTCATTTGCTGTAACATTTACGTGCTATAATGAAATTATTCTATTATTTATCTTGGTCCCTATTGGACTATGGTCTTTTCTGACCCAGAGATGGGGCAGCTGAGAGGAGTTTTAAAAATTTTGATTCCATTTTCAGTCTCATATGAAGGGTGAGACAATACAGATGTTAGAATTCACCCCATCACAATCAGAAGCCAATTATATTCTAATTACAAGATATAAGTGTTTCTTGGTCTATCAGCTTTAGCCACACCATGCTGTAAATGCCCTAAAGCCAATCATTTAAAATTACCCCTCGTGGGTGCCACTCCAATGCCTCTTTCACAGTTCTGTTTCTCCAAAGCATCCAGTCTTATTTGCAAGGCCACCCTTTGAAACTTGTTTCCAGTTCCATTTCTCTCTCAGCAATGTCTGTGCTGTTCCAGGCCATTCCTAAGTCAGCATTTCTCATCTCAAAGTTTGCATACAGATGTGAGCTCTGTCAGGCTTTGGGAATTCTCTACAAATCCACTTCCCACATTTCCCCCTCTCCCTTGAGTAGAAAAAACTTCTTTGATGTCTTTGTTTATCAATTGTTTTGTACAGTGAAGCACACAAGGCACTATCACTAATATTGTCACTGTAACAATCAACGTATATGAACTTATTTTGTAAAGTTCTTTTAGTTAAGGCGTGAAACTCTATCTTTGAAGTAAGTTGTCTAATTATGATTTATTGTCTGTTTTAATTTGATTTGTCAAATCTCGTGGTTTTTGAAGCTGTTTGTGGATGGACTCTGAATGGTCAGACAGGTGCCTAGATCAGCAGTTGTCCCGCAGCTCCTCGGAGCTGACAGGAATTTCACAAACCAGGGGCTCATCTCCTCATTAGTGCTGGCTGTCAAGCAACCTCTTGGCAAAGACTTTTCCTCTGAAGAGCAACTCGTGCTGAACAAGTGGAAAGGGCTCCCAATAATCTGCATTTTGGGGTGCAGCACCCTGTTAACATCCATCATCTGTGGGAGCTCAACAGGCTTGGGGAATGGAACCTGTGCTTCTGATGGGTTGGGAAGGCTGAGCTAGGACAGAGACTAGACAGAATTAAAGAATAAATCCAAAAAAAAAAAAGGCTTGTTAAAAAACAAGATGTCAAGAGGCAGATTTTTGTCACTTTGATAAGAGTCAGAGTGGCTCCTGCTGACTGCCAGAGTGGAGAGTTGGTTTTGTTGTTTTTTTTTTTAATACATCAGCACTGAAATGTTTGATTTTGATTTTTTAATTTTTTTTTCCTTATCCACTCCTCAAGTGTGAAAAATGTATCTTCCTACTTCAGTCAGCTGGAGGGGAAAAAAGTAGAGGAATGTGTAAATCCCCTGGAAATGCTGCATTCAGGAAGTTGAAGTGGTTTTGTCTTTTCAAAGCTCTCTGTTGTCCCTCCCATTTCAACACAGTTTTGTTTCCCTGGTGTTTTTCCTGACTTCAGCTCTCTTTTTGTTATTTCAAAGTATTTTTTTTTTTGGCATTTTCTCCATTTCTGGCTGCTCCAACATCACTTTTTGTAGATGTCACCTTGTCCTGCTGCAGCTGGAGGGACCTTGGGTGAGCTGAGTTATTAACCAGTTATTAAAATGATGATTAAAATCCCTTCCTTTCCCTTTTCCAGGGTCGTGACTTGAGTGACATCAGCATTCTCTCTGGATACATTCACCTGCAGAAAATGGAGCTTTCCTCCAATAAAATTAATGGTATGGAGTAAATAAACTACAAATTCCTGCCTTGTGAAGCAGTTCCAGATGAGAAATGCACTGGACCAGGGAGTTTCAGTGTCACAAAGCCTGGCTGACATTTTAATGGTGTCAAACATTGCACAGAGCCAGGCTTGATCTCCTCCAAAATCCCCCAAATATCCACGGCCCATTAAGACCAGCATGTGTTTATCAGTGGGAACATGAGCTCAAACTCTCAGTTTATTACCCAGAGATAAAATCCCAGCAGATATGTCAAGGTGAAGGTGGGGATTTGGCAGGATGTTCAAGTTATGCTTGGTTTGGTTTTCCCAGCCTTGAGTTTTCCCTTGTCAGGGTTTTCCATGAGTGACAAAAGGTAAGAAAAAATTACATTTTTTACATTCAAAAAGGTGCCAGATAGAGAGTGGGATGAATTCCATCAGCTGCTCCTTCCCTCTCTCTCTCTCATTTTTTTTTTTTTAATTTAACATCAAGTGGAATAAGCTGTGCTGGGGCAACCACATCATTTCCCTCAAGTTCCTTTCACTCGAGGAGCTGCAGTCCAAGAATAGCAGCACTTTTGTAAAGCAGCTCCTCTCCCTGCTCATTTTAATAAGAGATTTTTTCCTGTGGAGGCCAGATATGAACAGAGCAGGGACTTTTCCATAGCAACCACTCATTTACTCCTCAGTCGTGGCCTAAATGCTTTTCTCCACTAATTGGCAGCTCAGGCCAGAGTGAATCTGTCGTTCTAGAGGTGGGTATAAAAACAATATGTGAAAATATAATACATATATAATTAAGGTAGGATAATATCATATGGTATAATATGGTATGATATGGTGTAATCTAACATAACAATATAGGATAATATGGCAAAATATGGCAAAATATGGCAAAATATGGCAAAATAAATATGGCATAGTGTGGTATAATATAGCATAATATAGCATAATATAGCATAATATAGCATAATATAATAAAATAAACTATAATATGGCATAGTATGGTATAATATAGTATGGTATAATGTAATATAATACAATAATATAGTATAATATGGTATAGTATAATATGGTATAGTATAATAGAATATAATATAGTATAATATAATAAAATAAACTATAATATGGCATAGTATGGTGTAATGTAATATAATGTAATATAATGTAATGTAATATAATAATATAGGATAATATAGTATAGGGTGATATGGTATCACATAGTATAATATAATAGAATATAATATAGTCTAATATAATATAGTATAATATGGCAGAGTATGGTATAATATAATAGAGTATGGTATAATATAATATAATATAGCATGATAATATAGAATAATATAGTATAGTTTAGTATAATATGGTATAATATAACATAATGTAATATAATATGATATGATAATATAGTATAGTACAGTATAATATAGTATAGTATGATAGAATATAATGTAGTATAATATAGTATAATATGGCATAGTATGGTATAATATGATATAATAGGATATGGTATAATATGATATGATATAATATAGGATAATATAGTATAATATGGTATAATATTATATACTATAATATAGTATAGTATGGTATAATAGAATATAGTAGAGTATAATAAATATAATATATATAGTGTGATATATATAATTACATATACTTACATGTAATATATAAGCTAAACCCTGTATATAATATATTTACTTATATGTAAATATATAAATATTATATATTTACATATAATTACTTATATGTAATATAAGTATATAATATATACTTCTATTACATTTACATATATGTAATATATGTAATTACATATACTATATAATATATATAGTGTAAATATATATAATATATGTAATGTAATATATAGTTCAATGGAATATAGTGTAATATAATATAGGGTAATATAGTGCAATATAATGTAATGTAATATAATATAGCATAGTATAATATATATAAATATATAAAAATAAATTCTTGCTTCTAGGCAAGTCAGCTGGCATAATGAAAATTAAATGTCGAGCTTGGATATTTATTCTTTGTGGTTTATAAACCATTTTTTTTTCCCTCTAGGAGAAGGTGTCAATATATCTGATTTCTGCATTTTAGGCATCACTTCCTGAACGTGCAGCTCCAAATTGACTCTTAATTGCTGCAGGATGTAATTATCACATTTTGCTGTGATGATCTTTGCATTCAGGCGCAGGATTTGACATTTTGTTTCATTTCTAGATCTTTCCTGTGTCAGTCACATGCCTTATTTAGTAGAGCTGAATGCTTCCAAAAACCAACTGACCACATATTTCGATTTTAAAGCACCTAAAAACCTCAGGGTAAGTCTGAAAAAAACAAACCTGAACAACATTTTAAAGGTTTAAATTCAAAACCATTTCCTGAATCTAAGTTAGACATATTTGAGCATAGGCAAAAGTCAATTTTTATTCCTTTTTTATTCTTCTTTCGTACTCAATTCACATTTTCCTTTTCCATTTTCCTTTTCCAAATGTTTGAGTCTTTTATTTATATTTATATGTATATTTATTTATATTTTATGTGCATTTTATTAATATTTTTGTTAATTTCTTTGTATTTTATTTACGTCTTTTATTTTCTTCCACACTGAACCCCTGCATGTGGTGGGAGGGTGGAACAAACTCCCAGCCAGAGTAAGTGCTGAAGAAATAACCCCAAATTCCTCTCTTTTTTTCCTTTAGGAAGTAGATTTTTCACACAATCAAATCCCAAAAATGAAAGATTTGTCAGCATACCACTCACTTACCAAGCTCCTGCTGGATTGTATCCTTTGGGGAATCTTGACTGGGAGAAAAATTAATTTTTTTTTGCCATTTCTTCAAATAAATACCAGTTTTCTTTGTGTTTTCCCCTTCATGTCAGTTTTGTCCTTAGAACTGAGATAAAATTGTAATTTTGGTGCTGAGACTGAGCTTAATTTAAGCATTGATGGTGTTAAAAGTGGGCAAATTTGAGGGATTTTCCTGCTAGAGGAACACAAAAACTCCTTTTTGTGTCATGGACAAGTGGAAAGGGGAGATGTCCCTTACAGAGGTTATTATTATTATTAATTATTATTATTGATTTTAAATCCCAAATGTTAACAGTGAATCAGCCTGGAACACTTAAATAAAAAAGGAATTTGTTGTTTCGTCCTGGACCCAACTAATTCTGCAGGACGAGGCTGTTTAGTGAAAATGAAGAGAATTTTTAAGGATTTTTAAGAATTTAAGAATTTTTTTTCAAAACTTCCCGGAGTTTTTGAGGGAAGCACACGGAGCAAAGGTTTTTCTGCTCCCCACTTCCACCCTTATCCCAATTTGTGGATTTTGGAACATTTTCCTGGCAGAAACCTGCTAATCAGGAGCTTGTAAATTGAATTTTCAGCGTTTTTCCAAGGCTTCCCTAAAAATTCCTTCCTGTGCTTTCTGGAGCTTCACGTTGCTCTGCCACCTTCCAATTGTTTCCTGAGGGTTCCAGAACTTTTCCTTTTTCCTTCAGGAATTGCATCCTGAATCTCTGCTCCTTGAAAAGGAGGAGGCAGGAGGTTGGTGCAGATTTTTCTGTCTCTTGGCCATTAATGAAATTAATCCAATGCTTGTTCCACACAAGGAATTTACAAGGCACCTGTTTTATTTTTTAAAAATATTTCTATTAAAATAAATAATTTTTTTTTTAAATTATTATTTTAAATGAATTATGATGCACGTGGTCAGGTCATTATATTTTTTTTTTTTTGTGTACTCCTTTAGCTTTCTAAAGGGAGGAATTGTCCAAACCAGAGAGAGAGACACAACTTGGCCAGAAATAAATGACAATCCTTTATAATGAGTCATGAAAAAGCTAAAATTGAATTTATTATTGTTCAGTGTTGGGCAATTTGCTGCCTCACGTTGATGCTTGTGGATTAAATTTTAATTTTTCCTGGTTCAAACTTTTGCCTGACTCCAGTCACCAAAGAGTCCCAGTCCCGGGGCAGGGTTTTAGCTGATTTTGGGCAGGTTCCTGTCACTTCATCCATTTCAAGGAGGAATTGGAGCTGGATTTGTTGTCAGAGGTTCTTTGTTTGGGAATTTGAGGAGTTCTGTTAATGCTGAAGTTTGCTGGGAGGAATTCTAATGATGTGTACTGCTGGTTTTAACTGTGATGCTAATTTAAAATACACTTTCTCCTCTCAGGACAGATGGCCAGGACACAACAGGTATAATTTAAACTGAACTAGCCCCATAAAATCACAACTTGAATAAAAACTTGAATAATTTCTGTAGGAGCAGCGGGATTTAAACCCCCTCAGGATAAATCCTTTCCCGTCCACCTCCCCACCCATTAACCCAATTTGTTAATTTCTCACCTAATTACTGCTCAGCTTTGGTGTTCAGCTCGTTCTTTTTCCTAAAGCTCTGCACAGTTAATGAGATTGAGGAGATCAGGGGGCTGGAGGAGTGTCACAGCCTGACCCAGCTGGGTTTGTCACACAACAGGCTCGCTGCCATCAGGGGCCTGCAGAATTTGCCCATCAGGATCCTCAATTTGGTAAGAAAGAAATCATTCGGATGGTTTTCCTGCCTGGCTCTTATCCAGAGATCAATACTTTGATGTAAATAATAAATATAACGTAATAAATATGGAGGTAATAAAAATATTTTATATTATTTCATATTTTATAGTATATATTTTATATGATGTATTTCCAAACCAGCAATATGGTATAATAAAATATATAATAAATATAATATTTTATTATATTTTATGTATTATATACTATATATTTTATAAATAAAATATTTTAAAAGAACATCTATAATATCTATTATATGTATTATGTATACTGTGCATTATATATAATATATAATAAAAATATTTTATAAATAAAATATTTTAAAATAACATCTATTATATATTATATATATTATGTATAATGTGCATTATATACAATATATAATATTTATTATATGCTATTTATTATATATGATATATAATATTATATATATTATATATATAATACATAATTATTATAATGATATATATATAATAAATACATCAATAATTACATAACAAATTATCAGGATATCTGCAATACCACACATTTTTTAAATTAATAACACAAATGTTGCACTGCAACACAACCCAAACCTATTTTTAACACAATCCAGTGGCTCCAAAAGCAACCGGCTGCTTTTCAACAGCTTTTACTTTGTAATAAGAAGTGAAAAATATTTAATGGGACTTTAAAAATAAATCCCCAAAAACCTATACAGAGCTCCTATTGGCTACATTTATTTTAAGCACCCACATAAATATTTGAAGTGAATGAATCCCTTATCAGGAATAGGAATATTCCTTTTCCAATCCTTTTAAAAAATTTAAAGGTTTTTCTTCCATTCTGTAAAATTGGATGTAGAAAATACCAGCTCAGGTTGGCCCTTGGCTGCTGCAGGATTCAGGGAAGGTGTTCCCATTTCTAATATATTCAAATGGTGTTAATAAAATTATATTTCAGATCTGTGACACCTCCAGGAGCTCCCTCAGTGGCAATAAATTGGAATTTGGTCTCATTTTTAGTGGGGAAGATGAACTGAGATTGGCCAAACCCCGTGGAAATGTTCTGAAAGGAGCTCTAGGACTCTGAGGATCTTTTTTCTAAATACTTTGATTTTTTTTTTCTCCAAATTTGAGCCACAGCAAGTCCCTCCACCGCCCTGATTTCCTGGTTTGCTTAAAGGTCTACCAGGAATTCCCTTGGGAATCTGCTCTGTCCAAAGTTGGGAGGTTGTTCACAGTTAAATCTTATTAAATGTGAACATATTCCTCATTTGGGGTTCTTAGGTGCTGATATCACTATTGATAACACTGCTTGTCTTTTTAATTAGCCACGTGGAAATTATGGAAAGATATTTCAGCTGGGAATTTTCTTTAAAAATTGGAATTAATTAAAATAAAATACAGTTCTTTTTATTATTTTTTTTTATCCTCTCTCTTCCCAGCAATTCAGTTTTCTCTCTCGGCTTTTTAGGTTGAAAAGAGCAGAAAGTTCTGAAGTTTGGGAGGAGCATTTCAAAACCTGTAAATTCTCCCTTGCTGTACCAAAAACCCCTTTATTCCACTCATGTTTGCAAAGAAAAAAAAATAAAATAAGAATAACTGTACCCTTAGGAATTTTCTGCTTTTGAAGGATCTATCCCCAAATCCCTTTTGTTCACAGAATTTTCTGGGCACCTCTGGGCCAGCATTTTGCAATCCCAGCTCCGAGCTGTACCCGATCAACCAGAGGTCTGACGAAGCCTCCGTGCTATTAATAACCTAATTAAACATTTAAAAGTCAGCAAAAATGTCAAGGACAGACGACTGGATTAACATTAGAGTCAGCTGGCTTATTTATTTCAACAGTTCCTAAATATTTATTAATAGGAGATGAGGCTTCCAAGCTTTTAGCGCAAGGTGAGGCTGATGGAAAAATAAAATTTGCAAGGTTATGGAGGAAGAATCCTGTGGAGAAGCCATCTGGGAATGTGTGGGACAGGGATGAGCAGGGAATTGTTATCCCTGCTTGGAATTTGGGGCAGAAATGAGTCTTGGATTTGTGAGGCCCTGAGGAGTGAAACCATCTGGAGGCCAGTGAGAAATCAGGGCTTCGTTGGAAAAAACTCTTGAGGGTTGGTTCTCGAAAATTTGGGGTGTTTAGTGTGGGAAAGTCTGGAAAGTTTTACAGGAAGATTTGGGTTTTTAAAATTATTATTTTCTAAACATTTCTGTGCTGTCGCTGACAGTGAATGGAGCCTTCACTTGATGTGTGTTAATGTGGATTTATGTATTCCAGAGAGATTTTGGTATCGTATGAGGGAGTCATGGAACCATGGAATGGTTTGGGTGGGAAGGGACCGCATTCCCAACCCTCTATCCTCTCTATCCTACCTTAATTTTTTCATTATTTATTCTGTAATCACAAGTGTAAATAGAGCCATGATTACAGAGGGAAATTCAATGTATTTATGTATATATATTCCATAATTTTCCATGCATCTCTGTATTCTAAATTTTGAGCTGGATGGTGACAAGTGTGTTCTTGGGCCAATATCGGTTTTTAAAAAATGTTAGAGCTCTTTTTATTGCTTGTTGTCTCTTCAAGGTGAGTTGGAGTTAAGCTAATCAGGAGAAAATTGATTCCTTTTTTCCATGAGGAGGAATGTGACATATCAGGATGTGCATGAGGCTAATGCAGAAAGGCCTGTTTTTGACAGGATTCTCCACCAGAAAGGATCCTCAAATCTAACAAATAACTTTTTTTTCCCCTCAGGAATGTTGTTTTCCATAGAGATTTATCCGAAAATGTAACACATCAGGATGTGCATGAGGCTAATGCAGAAAGGCCTATTTTTGACAGGATTCTCCACGACAAAAACTCCTCAAATCCAACAAATAACTCCTTTTTCCCCTCAGGAATGTTGTTTTTCATAGAGGTTTATTTGCAGTTTCTCTGCTTTCATGTTTTTGTCCTAGAGCTTTAACCAGATTGAGAAGGTGAATGGGCTGAAGACCTTGAAAAATCTGCAGTGGGTGGATCTGTCCAACAATAAAATAAACAATCTGCAAGGCTTGGAGGAGCACGACCTACTGGAGATGATCAACCTGGAGGATAACCAGGTACCAGCTCAGCTTCTTCTAACACCACAGAATATTTTCATTTTTTAACACCCAATTCCTTGAAGGGCTCCAAAAATCCTCCAGCAGTGCAAGGAATGAATATTAGAAAAGCTGAGATCTTTTCTTTTGGTGTTTCCCACGTCGATTCCTGGTGTCCTCTCAGCCCTTATTTAATTTCTGAGGTGGCTTTCTCTTCACTCAGGTCCCACTTCAGTGCTCACACACTGGTAATTTGCACTGCTCCCCTGGGTGGGTCGGGCAGGGATGAGTTTGCAGATTTTCCACCTCTGTTATTCCAGATCTTTACTTACACCACAGCTCTGCTGCTGCCAGGCCTCAGGGGGGGTTGTTAAAATCTCTCAGCCCAATTTTATGACCACAGATTCTTCTGAGCTCTCAGCTGGAAACTCCCTGCAAAGCAGAACTGCAAGGACTCTCTTAAACGTGGATTTTGTTATGCAGCATAATTTTCTGTACTGGAAATAATGGCACCATCCAACTCTTTTGAATTTTGAATGCCAAGCCAAATATCCGCAATAATTTTGGTATTGATCTTCCAGCATCCTTAACTGAAAAAAAAAAATCAATTCATGAATCACTTTGACATCAAAGACATGTGAAAAAAGAAATTATAATCTAAGAAAACAAAAATATAAAGCATCAGTGGAACATTTTCTGTCATTTTTCTCTCTCCTTGCAAGTGGATTTAATTCAAGTCACTGTGCATTCTTTTCCTGCCTGTGTTCAGGTTGACATTTAAAGGTGCCTCAATTGCAGCAGACAGGAAACTCTCTAATGGTGTGCTTGTTATTAACATTAATAACACCACTTCCAGTGCCTTATTTATTTTCCACTGTTCTTTGCAGCACATAAAAACTCTTAATTTTACTTCATCAAAACTTGCATCTTTGAATGATGTCATTGATACCGTTCAATGAGTTTTTTGAATGTTTTTTGAACCTTTTTTTTTTTGAACAAGAATAATTTAAAGGGGAGTTTTAATTAATTAACACATGCAGTTACTTCAGCTCACGACCACTCAGAATGATCTTAAATTCTTGGTTTTTTAAAAAATGCCCACAACAGGTTCAGCTGCAAATGTGTCCCTTGTAAACATTGAGTGATTTCCAATTGTTGATGGCTGGAATTCTGGGATTTGTTTAAGAAATCGACTCAAATCACATTTAACTTCACCAAAACTGACTTGGGTGGGGTTATTATCTCAAAGTGAGTGTAGAGCGGGCTGTGGTTGAGGTTTATGTTTTTAGGCACTTTAAAAGGATTGAGTATGAATTAGGGAGAATCTGGAGGTTTTTAGGTTCAGTTGGGCTTTCAGGATTTGAAAGGGGCTATGAAAGAGATGGAGAGAGGATTTTCCATGGCAAAACACAGACAGGAGAAAAGGGAATGGTTCTATACTGAAAAAGGAGAGATTTAGATAGGATTTGGGGGTGGAATTCCTGGCTGGGCTGGAATTCCCTGAGCAGCTGGGGCTGCCCCTGGATCCCTGGAATGTCCCAGGCCAGGCTGGGCACTGGGACAGTGGGAGATGCCCCTGCCCGTGGCACTGGATGGGTTTCAAAGTTTGTAGGTCCTTCCAACCCGACCCATTCCACTCTCTGATTCCATCTTTCAGCAGAAAACCAGGTTGGTTTGGGCCACACAAACCTTGACTGACCCCAAAAACGGAGTGCCCACCTTTCCTTTGTGCACGGCTGAGACCCCAAATAGGCTGGACCCTCTTGACCCCCTGATTTATCCCTCTGGACACATCCAAGGACAAAAATCCTGCTCCTTTTTTAACCAAGTTCTGTAGGATGAACTTGAACTTCAGCGAAAAGAAACTCTCAGAAGGATTTTATTCTTTTTAAACCACCCAGCCAGAGCACGAATTTAACTGCAGAATTGCCTCACTCCAGCACATCAGCACATAAAAAGCCAAAAGTGTTAGGGCTTGACATTTGAAAGAACTGGAAAAATGCAGGTGCTTGGAAATTGCTGTATGGATTATCCTGCTGCTCCAGCTAACAGCCAAGTTGTCTCCTTTTGTGCCTGGAAGTGCCTCATTGAGGGCAGTTAACATGTAAACTCCTTCTGTAATTTAGAATTATTTTTTTTATGCCCAGATTTGAAGAGCAGCCATTAAAATACTTCATTTTGCCTGCCTAGTTCTCTTGGGTTCTGTTGCTGCTGATTTATGCTCTGTTTCTGTCCCAGGTGGCTGAGCTGAGTGAGCTTAAATGGATTGAAGATCTGCCTCTCCTCAGGGTTTTAAATCTTCTAAAAAACCCTCTACAGGTAAGAAAGAAGCAAAAATGAGACCCTAAACCTGTTGGTTTGAATCCTTTCAGCCTCAGTTTCTGTCTCTAGAAGTGGGCAGGTCATTTGTCCTGAGTGACCAAAGAAAATTCTATCCCAACCCTTGTGATTTCTAAATTTTGTGTGAATTTTACAGTCATTCCCAATGCCAGAAAAAAGAAAAATATTAAAGAGTTTAATTTTTTCCTTATAATTGCCAGGATTTTATTGGCTTTTTTAAGACTGGTCTGTCGTGGCACACAATGAAATTAGCAGGAAAAAGTACCTGAAACAGCCTGTTCCTGATTTTCCATAATCTGAAAAGCTTTTCCTGCTGAGATGTCCTTCTCCTAAACAAAGTCTGATCAAATCCCTTTCCATTTTTAAATTCCCATCTTGGCCTTTTGAATGTTGTGGTTACAAACTTTTGAACAACTCAGCTCTTGCTGCAGTTGTGAAGGGTCACTTTGGGCAGTGTCTTAACACCCTTCAGGGTAAAAAACCTTTTATTTTGCAATGTATTAAGGCAAATTTAATTTTAGCTGATTGGAATTCAATATTAGCTGGATGAAATTAAGTATTTTTTGTCAAAATGGAAACTTTTTCCCTTCAGGAAAAAGATGGTTATTGGCTCTCAGCGATTTTCATGTTGCTCCAAGTCACGGATCTGGATCTCAAGAAGGTTTCAGTGGAAGAAAAGGTAAGCAAACATCATTTCATTCTGGAAGTTTTCTAAATAAACAATACAAAATCCAGGCTTGCAGTTGTAGCAAACCTCCTCCCCCAAAATCCTGTTTGACAAAAATTCTGTTGGATTGGAGACCTTTCCCTGCTGTGGTGCCTGAGCTGGAATTTGGTTGCTGCATGGGCTGTTTGGGGCACATTTTATGTTTATAAAGAGAAATTTCCATGTTTTACTGGAAGGAGGAGATGATTCCATGAAAATCATGGAAGGGAGAGGTGGATGCTCTTTTTCCAGTCTCACCATTCCCAGGTGACTTCTCCCAGTCTCGTTTCTCCTCTGAAAAATGGAATTTTTGCTGCTCTACAGCTGTGTTGTGATATTTGAGGAATTCTTGGAAAATTTTTCCACATAATCTGATGTAATACACTATAAATATATGTGGATTATTATTATTGTTATTATATTGGCTGCAGCAGACACTGAGATCAACCTTTGTGCCCTGCACTCCATTTTGGTGCTGAATGAATTCACAAGTGAGTAACCTGATGGAAAAATCCAGGATCTAGTAACTCAGAAATTTGTATTTTTATTGTGACTCTGTTTTCTGGGATCATCCACAACAAACAGGAGCCTTCCCAGTGGGCTCAAGCCATGCTGGAACTGCTGTAATTCAGGGAATTATCCTTTCAAAGCAATCCCTTCAGGAAATCCATCACTCCCAGCTTCATCTGTATAAATTTTGGGGTTCTTGTTTAGTGCCAGGCTCTCTCCATCCTGAGCACAGATGATGATACCAGAGTATAATTTTCCCCAACTACCCAAAATGTTGATCTCAATCTTTGTCTTATGTGCCATTCTGTTTTCCTCTCAATATAATTTTGAATATATCAATGAAATTTTTCCCTTCAATGGACTGTAAAAATGAACCTGAGTGACTGGTTTAGACCAGCAATTAATTTATGAGGGATAAAAGTTGTTCCACAAAATCCTCTCCTTATGTTATTTTAGGATGCCTCCTCTAGCCTCAAGATTCTCTTGGCAAACTGAATTTGGAGGCAGCAGCTCTGTGTCTCACTAACACAAAATGGATGTACAGGAATGTGGGTTAGATCAGGAGAGGAGTTTGGAATTGGAATTCCTGCTTGTCCAACTCACCATGTTTGGGTCTCACTGTGGAATAGTCTTGCAATATTAATAATATTAATAATAATCCTTCCTTTAGGATAGTCTGATGTGCACCAGGATGCACCCACTGTGCTCCCAGCCACTAATTCAGAGCAAAGGGCCAAATTACAGCTAAAATTAAATTAGATTTTAATTTTATTTTTTTATTTTATTTATTTTTAACATTTTTTCCCTCCTCCTGCTTTCCCCTGAACATGGGGACGTGGAGTTCTGAGCACTGAATATTTCCCCTCCTATTTCCTCCTGCTGCTGGCTGATTAATACAGGCACGGCTGCCACACAGCCATGGCATTCCAGGCTGGAAATGGATTGTCCAGGCATGGATTGTCTGGCCCAACCTTGCTTGGGAAAAGCATAGGCAATCCCAAATGGCCCAGCCAAATCCTAAAAGTGACCAGCATTGGTGAATCCACCAACTGGTGAATTCACCAATTATTTCCCTGGGGAAATTCTCATGGAATCCAGGACGTTTTTTATTGGAAGGGACCTCAAAGTCCATCCAGTCCCATCCCTGCCACGGCAGGGACACCTGCCACCATCCCAGATTGTCCCAACCTCCTCTTGATTATTCCAAAGGCTGATTGGTCTCACTGTGGAAATTTTATGTCTTGCGTCCCATTGGAATTGCCTCAGTCGTTCTTAGCCCATTTCTGAGTGTGTGGCCTTAATAACCCCCAAAATACACAACTCATGAGTGGTCAGCAGGATGGATGGAGGGAATCCTTGGAGTCTGAGTGCTCTCCCTCCCTCAGGAAAGACGGGAACGCATTGTCAGGAGTTTGCTGAATTTGTTAATGCCCACCCTGTAACAAACGAGTGGCTTCAGTCCCCAGGGGTTTGGGTTTGGCCCCTTCCACCAGCACTGAGAGGATGCAAATTAATGGATAATTAAAACCTGCTTTTGCATCCTATGTGGCATCCTCTTTTCATTAGGGAAGGGTTGTCTATATTAAAGATGGTGAGATGTGTCTGGCTGCCGTCCATCCGTCCATCCATCCATCCATCCATCCCTCAAATCACCCATCCATCCATCCATCCATCCATCCATCCATCCATCCCTCAAATCATCCATCCATCCCCAAATTTCTGCTCCCAGCCAAGCCCAGCACCAAGCCTGACCCTCAGCAGCACAAAGCCATCCTTATTCCTGGTGATCAGCCAAGAGTTTTGCACCTGAGAACAATTCCATCACTCCTCCCCTTCCTTTCCCCTCCCCTCCACTCTAAATTTTGGGAGCAGGTGGCTGCTGTGAATAAAGAGGACCCTCCTCCAGAAGTCGTGGCTGCTGAAGATCACAGGATTCAGATTTTGTACAACGCTCAGCAGCCCCAGGAAGTCCTGCCCAGGTGAGTTCATTCATTTCACAGCTGCTCCTGACGGTGGCACTCAAGTAAAGCAGAATTTTGTCACGTTCAGAGGGACATTTTTCCCGGGGAGAACTCCTGCAGGATTCTGTCAGCAGGCCTGGAAAGGAGGCAAATCTGATTTGGTTCAAATTGATGATGAAACGAAGCTCTTCATTCACCTCTAAAGTCTGAGACAGATTGTCCACAGCTCCACTCCCTCTCCTCAATCTGTTGGAGCAGATGGGCATTTGCACCACAAATGAGAGATGCAAAATTCCTCCCTGTGTCCAAAAGAACTGGAAAAATCCCTGGAGGCAGCAGAGAGCTGCAAAACTTCTCCTTCCCCTTCTGCCGGCGATTCTTTCTCCACTGCTGGCATCCTGTTGGGATAAAATGATTTTATTTGGGGATTTTGGGGCATTTATTTTGGGGATTTGGGGATTAAGGGGAAATTTCCGTGTTTTACTGGAAGGAGGAGATGATTCCATGAAAATCATGGAAGGGAGAGGCAGGTGGATGCTCTTTTTCCAGTCTCACCATTCCCAGGTGACTTCTCCCAGTCTCGTTTCTCCTCTGAAAAATGGAATTTTTGCTGCTCTACAGCTGTGTTGTGATATTTGAGGAATTCTTGGAAAATTTTTCCACGTAATCTGATGGAATACACTATAAATAAATGTGGATTGTTATTATTTTGGACAGTGAGGTCAACCTTTGTACCCCACACCCTGTTTTGGTGCTGAATGAATTCATAACTGAGTAACCTGATGGAAAAAATCCAGGATTTAATAACTCAGAAATTTGTATTTTTATTGTGACTCTGTTTTCTGGGATCATCCACAACAAACAGGAGCCTTCCCAGTAGTGACAACAGCTCTGAGAATTCTTTTAAAAGCAAAACCCCAAAGATTTATTTATTTTTGCAGGGATGGAGATTTCTTAAAATAAACCCACAAAATTGGCTTATTTTCCTTCTTAAAAAAAAACCCTCAAGGCACAGATTTTTATTTTTTTTTCCCCAGGGCTGTATTTAAATATTTGCTTAGTGGATTTTGGATTGATGGAAAGAAGGAATTCTGCCTTCTGCCAGAGGAATTGTGCACACAAACACAAAAACATCAGCCCAGCCCCAAAAATTGTTAATGATGCCTGGAAGGTTGGCTCGTGCTCAGCTGGAAAGCACCCCAGAGTCATTAATGAAATCTTCCTAATGATTATTGCCCTTTCCACCCTAAAATGCTTTTTGGAACCAGATTGGGGGAGTTCGTTTGCATCTCTCTTTCTCCATCAGGTTATAATTAATTCTGGGTTAGTGATATCTTCATTATTGCAAATCAAACCTGAAAACAAAGTGAAAAGTTTTTATTCTTGCCTGTCCTGCAGGCACCAAACATTGAATTTCCTATTCTTTTCTTCACGCTCTCAATTTGTGATTTAATCTGTAATTATGTGGTAACACACCAGTGAATATTATGGGTATTTTCCCCTTCTAGAAATGCAGGTGACATTTGAAAATGTTGCTCAGAGTGACAACAGAATTTAATTTCATTTCCAGTCTGTTGGGCCAGGACAGGATGATTTTTGGTACCTGGCTGTTGATGAGGAACCCATTCAGAGAAGGACCAGAGCATGATTCTTTCTGACAATTAAAATAATTAATCATTGGAACAATTTACCAAGAGTTCTCCACAACTGGAAGGTTTTTAATTCAAAGATGAGCTCATGGAAACCCAAGTATTGGGCTGGAAACAGGAATCAACTTGGGGAATTCCAAGTGGAATGAGGGGATGATGGTTCAGATGATCAAAATAATCCATTTTGCCTTAAATTTTATTAATCTTTCACAGCAGTGCCCACAAAGACAAAGAAATTTTAATTATGAGCCCAAAACTCTTTTCCAGAATCTTCTCCCAACCTGTAGAAACCCCCGACACTTTTAGTGTTGAGAATGAAGAGGTGGTGATGTGATGAAAGAGAGGATGATGGAAATGTTCTCCACGTTCTCCCGATGAAATCATAAATCCCAGGAGTCTGAGAACGTGGGGAACTGGGAATTTATTGAAGAGAATTTGAGTTTTGAGCGTGATCTCATCAAGGGATGATTTATTTGGTGCAACATTTCCTCGTAGAAGGAAAGATTCCAGAGGAATTCTGTATTTTCCAAGCCTGAAACAGGAACCAGCTTGGGGAATTCCAAGTGGGATGATGATTTAGATCATCAAAATAATCCCTTTTGGCCTTAAAATTGATTAATTTTTCACAGCAGTGCCCACAAAGAAATTTGAATTATGAGCCCAAAGCTTTTCCAGAATCTTCTTCCAATCTGAAGGAATCCCAAACTTTCAGTGTTGAGAATCAAGGAATTCTCAATGTGATAAGACACGATGATGGAAATATTCTCCAGGTGAAATTGTAAATCCCAGAAATCTGAGGACAGGGAGAATTGGGAATTTATTGAAGGGAATTTGAATTTTGAGTGTGATCTCACTGATTTTATTAATCTTTCGCAGCAGTGCCCACAAAGACAAAGAAATTTAAATTATGAGCCCAAAACTTTTCCAGAATCTTCTTCCAAGCTGTAGAACGCCCGACACTTTTAGTGTTGAGAATCAAGAAGTGGTGATGTGATGAAAGAGAGGATGATGGAAATGTTCTCCACGTTCTCCCGATGAAATCATAAATCCCAGGAGTCTGAGAACGTGGGGAACTGGGAATTTATTGAAGAGAATTTGAGTTTTGAGCGTGATCTCATCAAGGGATGATTTATTTGGTGCAACATTTCCTCGTAGAAGGAAAGATTCCAGAGGAATTCTGCATTTTCCAGTCCTGAGACAGGAACCAACTTGGGGAATGTGGGATGAGGGGAAGATGATGGTTCAGACCATCAAAATAATCTACTTTGCCTTAAAATTGATTATTTTTTCACAGCAGTGCCAACAAACACAAAGAAATTTGAATTATGAGCCCAAAGCTTTTCCAGAATCTTCTTCCAAGCAGTCGGAACCCCCAAATTTTAGATTCCAGAGGAATTCTGCATTTTCCAAGCCTGGAACAGATCCTGTGCAGGGAGAAGGAAAAAAATCTTTCTTTTAAGGATTGGGGAGGCCCTGTCACAGGATTCCCAAAAAATTCCCCATCCCTGGAAGTGTCCAAGGCCAGGCTGGATGGAGCTTGGAGCAACCTTGGAATAGTGGAAAATGTTGGGAAGGTTTGGGATGAGATGGGATTTAAATTCCCATCCAACCCACCCCGTTCCAGGATTTTATGTGGAAAATAAAAGTTCTGTTTTCCCAGCCCTGCCTTGCCAGGAATATTCACAAAATCTGATAACTTGAGATAGAAAAAAAAACAAAAAACCTTTCTGCAACATCCTGATCAATTTTGGACCCTTCAGCTTTTTTCTCACTTTTGAAATGGTTTTTTTAGAATGAATTTTTAAAGTGTATTTTTACCTTCTGCAGGATTTTAATGTATTGTGCTAATCAGCTTTTTGTGCTAATTATATCCATGGACTCTGGTAGGGAACAGAGCTGCTGTGCTGCTCCTAAAATAGGAATAAAGCCACGATTTTGGATTTTTTTTCCTCCTTGCTTATGTTGGAATGCTGTCCTTATTTCTTAAAGAATGAGTTCTTTGTGAGAGGGATGCTAAAATAAATATATTCTCCTTTATAAATATATTATAAAATATAAATGCATTCTAAATTATATATAATCTAGAAATATATGTATAGTATATTAGAAATATATTCTCTTTTCAGGTGTCTTTGTTCACCTGTTTAAAATCCCATTCAATGAACACAGAAGAAGTTTCCTTTCACTTCAAATTCAGTTTAAACTACTTATTAATTAAAAATCATTGGGTTGTAATCATCTTGGTTATTCCTGCTATATTTCCAAGTGGCCTAATCTTAAAATCTACCTGAGATTTAAAAATGAATTTAAAAAAATTAATTTAAAATTCTGGTTTTACTTCATTCTTCCACTTGCAGCTGGAAGTGGAAAATCCGAGGATTTAATCCAACATTTAATCCAAGGATTAAATCCAAGGATTTAATCCAACGTGGAAAAATGGAGAATTTCATACTTTTGCAGCACTTTGGGTCCTTTTTTTGTGGTTTTATTTTGTTCAGTGAAGTTTTAAGGATCTGAGTGGGTTTTTTATATTTAATTGAAGAATTTTTACACCTTCACCTGGCACAGGACATGGAAGTCAACAAAGTCCTGCAGGAGAGTGGAAAAATCTGTAGGATTCAGTTTATTCCAGATTTATTCCAGTTATCCTGCTCATTAAAATATTCCCACCTCTGGGAAAAAAAAAAAAATCCCAGCTCTTTAGAAAAGGCTGCAAATCAGAGTAAAAATAACATTATTCCTTTTGAAAAAGAGTCTTTAATGCAGATTTTTGTGCTATTTTTACATTCAGAACACCCCAATTTTTGTCTACGCTGTGAACAAGGTGAGGTGAGTTGAAGGGGTGATAAAATCTCTGCAGAGCTGTCTAAAAAGCTGCTGAAATTTGATTTTTAAGGTGATTTAATGTCCTTTCTTGCAGCACTCTGCCTGATTCTGAGCAGCCCTACCCCATGCTGGTGTTACTGGGCCCCGTGGCCGGTGGCAGGAGGCAACTTTCTCTCAAAATCTGCAGAAAATTCAAGAATTTCTTCAGATTTGGGTAAGTTCTGCACCCTGAGGTTAAAAAAAACCACCAAAGGATTGAGGTTGGAATTGTTGCTGGTTTGGTTTGTGGGGTGTTTTTTGGTTAAGAAGTTAAAAACAGAGAATTTTGCTGTGTTTTTGTCTCTTCTCAAGGCTTGACTGGCTGAAGTTAATGAGAGGAAAGTTATTTAAATTATCAGATTATTTTAAAGGTGGACGGCAAATAAACAGAAAATAAAATAAACAAGCAAAGGAAAACACAAACCAAAACACAAAACAAACAAGCTAAACAAAACAAATGAAAACCACAAACCAAAACAGCAAAAAAAGAATCAAAAAACTAAAACAAATATAAAAACCAGAAACCAAAACAGAAAAGAAACCAACCAACCTAAAAAAAAGGCAAAAAAACCTCACAGACCAAAATAGAAAAAATAAAAAAAAAACTAAAAATCCCCAAAAACCCACAAACCAAAACAAAAAAGACACCAAAACCCAAACCCCCCAAAAAATCCAAACAAAAAACCCCAAAACCAAGCAAACAAAAAACCCAAGAAGAACCAAAAAAACCCCACAAAAACCCCTTAAAAACCTCCAAAAAAACCCCAAACAAATAAAATAAAAACAAACATAAAAAGAAATAAACCAAATAAAAAATAAAAAAGAAATTACAACCCAAAAAACCTGCTCTGCATCCCCTTTTTTCCCATTTTTATGGCAGTAATTTATGCATTAATTTTCTTTTTTAAGGGAAAAATCTATTATGCCACTGTAAAAGTTCTTTTTTTTCCTTTTATTTAAACCCATATTTTAGAAATGACAAATTCAACTCCATTTGAAATTTTCCAAACATTCTGCGAGGGTATTTTTTGTTGTTTTTTTTTTTAATAAAGAGCATTTTTACATTGTGTGTTTTATTCCCTACAACTTCCATGAATGAGAAAATTTAAAAAAAAAAAAAAAGGAATAGACAGAACCTTAACAGAGCAGAAAATTGCAACCATAAAGCAAAGTTGTATTTTTAATTATTCAGGGGAGATTTCAGCAATTTTCTGCCTGGAAATTTCAAAACATTCTGCTCGTTAAAAATGGATTTTATGCAAGATACTCTGGCAGGCTGAATGTAAACAATTAAAAAGGGCTGAAATGTGTAAAAATCGCAGGAAATGGAGTGAAATTGGCCCCTCCAACCATCTGGCTGGTGACCTTTGGAGCTGGGTGTGTTTTGTGTTATCCCAGAAAAAATCAGGGAATTTTACAGAGCCCGTGTGGAACTGGCTGCTCTCATTTTTTGGGGGGGAAAAAAGTGCCACCCTCTGATGCTGACATTGAATTTTTAATGGTTTCAAGCTCAGCTCCCTGGGATAAATTAGAAGAAAAATCTGATTTTCAAATAGAACCAGACCCACTGAATACTTCAGGATCAAATTGTTACCTGCAGTAATTAACTGGGGTTTTTTGGCAGTTTTTTTAAGGATTTTTGGGGGTTTTTTAGTGGTTTTTAGTGTTCCATCCTGGTATCTGAGGTTTGTCCTTATGGGATGGAAGGGAATTCCTTTCCCTGCCTTTTATGCCACTTTAATGGCAAAGCAGAAACAAGGAGGAAAATCTAATTTTCAAACAGAACAAGAGCCTGTAAATATTTCAAGTTCAAATTGTTACCTGCATTAATTAACTGGGGGATTTTGAGGGGTTTTTTTAGGGAATTTTTTGGGGTTTTTTAGTGTTTTTTTAGTGTTTCATCCTGGTGGTTGAGGTTTATCCTCATGGGATGGAAGGGAATTCCTTTCCCTGCCTTTTTTCCCACTTTAATGGCAAAGCAGAAATGAGGAGAAAAATCTGATTTTCAAACAGATCAAGAGCCCGTGAATATTTCAGCCTCTAATTGTTACCTGCATTAATTAACTGGGGGTTTTTTTAGGGGTTTTTTAGGGATTTTTTGGGGTTTTTTAGTGTTTCATCCTGGTGGCTGAGGTTTGTCCTTATGGGATGGAAGGGAATTCCTGGCAAAGCAGAAATGAGGAGGAAAATCTGATTTTCAAACAGACCTGAACCAACTGAATACTTTAGGCTCAAATTGTCACCTGCATTAATTAACTGAGGGTTTTTTGTGGGATTTTTGGGGTTTTTTTAGGGATTTTTTGGGTTTTTTTAGTGTTTCACCATGGTGGCTGAGGTTTATCCTTCTGGGATAGCAGGGAATTCCTTTCCCAGCCTTTTTTTCCCTCTTTAATGGCAATGAGAAGAAAAATCTGCTTTTCAAACAGAACCAGAGCCCATGAATATTTCAGGCTCTAATTGTTACCTGCATTAATTATCTGTTTTTTGGGTATTTTTGATGGGTTTTTAGTGCATTATCCTGGTGGGAAGCTCAGGTAGCTGAGGTTTATCCCTCCATCCCTTTTTTTCCACCTCAAAGACAAAGCAGAAAAAAGGAAAAAAAAATCTGATTTTTAAACAGAACCAGACTAAGTGAATTCTTCAGTATTAAATTGCTACCTGCATTAATTAGCTGGGTTTGGGGGGGAATTTTGGTGGCTTTTTAGTGTTTTATCCTGGTGTGAAGCCGAGGTAGCTGAATTTTTACTTTCCCTGCCTTTTATCCCACTTTTCTCCCCATTTTCAGGATTGTCTCTCCCCTTCCCATTAGGCATCTGTTTAAAAATTGGACTTTTTGAGCTCTTTCTTAACCTCACAGTTCAGCCCAGCTCCTTTTCCACATTCAGGATTTGACTTTATATCATCCCCAAGCTGACAAAATTGGGGAAAAAAAAAATAAAATAAAATGGGTTCATCATTTCTCAGTGCCAGCCTGGGCTGGGGAGGGATTTACAGCCAAAACACCACGTTACATTTAACTTTTTTTGGTGTATTTATGGGTTCATCTTTCAAACACGCAGCATTTAGGGGTGTGATTTGCACCTCTTTCTATTTCTCGTATTTCTTTGCTGCTTAAAAATAAAATTATTTCTAGTTTCCCTGTTTTGCACCCCCCAACTCCCACTATTCCAGAGCTGCTGCAGGGATTGAAACCAGGTTATTTCTTTATTATCCCATCAATCTCCCAGGCCCTGCCACACCACCAGGGAAGCTTATTTTGGGGAAGAAAACAGATTCGATTATTATTTCATTTCTCAAGAGGAATTTGACACAATGGTGAAAGCAGTAAGTACCTGACTCCTGTCCTTGTAGCTTTTTCCTGCTCCCACAGTGAACTCCACTTCTCTGGCCAAGCCTGATTTATTTTATTTTTTCTGTTAGGTTCGTGCCTGGGTGTGAATGTTTATTCACTCTCAGTTGTGTTTTGAAGTTTCACAGGCAAAAAGCACAAATTTCTTGTAGATTTGTGCTGTCTTCTCTCCCGTAAATGAAATTATAGATGGGCAAAATGGCCAGCGGGGAATATTTAAATAATAGTATAACACAGAAATGAACTTATTTTCAGGCACAAATACAGCTTGGGGTTTATTGGTTTTATTTTTTCAACATTTTCCAGCAACCTTGCAGGCAATTCCTTGGAAATTTAGCAAATCCCTTTTAAAGGAGTGAGGTTCCTCTGGAGGATTTCTGCCTCCAGCTGCTCTTTTTGATGCCTTTTGCAACAAAACTTTGCCTTGAAAAGCCACAACAGAGCCCGTTATTTGTATTTATACCAAAGGAGCCTGGAACAGCTGAGCTGGCCCTTCATGGTAACAATAATCAAGGAGTTTAATTAAAAAACCATCAAATAATCTGCTTCCATCTCTCCAGGAATGCAGAACTTTGAAATGCCTCAGCCAATTCCACGTTCCCCTTGCAGATGTGTTGAGCATTTTTTTTTTCCCTTGGAATTTCCCATTTTTTATATCAATTCACCAGAAGGGAGCCCCTTGCTTTGGGTTTTCCTTTCCAGTGGGAAGGGATAAGCCAGGAATGCTGTCAGCACTTTGTTCCCAGGATTCTGGGATTTGGTTATCCATGGACAGGGCACAAGGCCAGATATGGGGGCTCTCTCATTAATGCTGATTTTGGGCTCTCTCATTAATGCTGATTTTGGGCTCTCTGATTAACACTGATTTTGGGCTTTCTGATTAACACTGATTTTGGGCTTTCAGTGCCCCCATTAATGCTGATTTTGGGCTCTCTCCTTAATGCTGATTTTCGGCTCTCAGTGCCCCCATTAATGCTGATTTTGTGCTCTCAGTGCCCCCATTAATGCTGATTTTGGGCTCTCTGATTAACCTCTCAGTGCCCTCATTAATGCTGATTTTGGGCTTTCAGTGCCCCCACTAATGCTGCTTTTGGGCTCTCTCTTTAATGCTGATTTTGGGCTTTCAGTGCTCCCATTAATGCTGATTTTAGGCTCTCTGATTAACACTGATTTTGGGCTCTCAGTGCCCTCATTAATGCTGATTTTGGGCTCTCTCTTTAATGCTGATTTTGGGCTTTCAGTGCCTTCATTAACGCTGATTTTGGGCTCTCATTAACACTGATTTTGGGCTCTCATTAACACTGATTTTGGGCTCTCATTAATGCTGATTTTGGACTCTCTGATTAACACTGATTTTGGGCTCTCCTTAATGCTGATTTTGGGCTCTCATTAATGCTGATTTTGGGCTCTCAGGGCCCTCTTTAATGCTGATTTTGGGCTCTCTTTAATGCTGATTTTGGGCTCTCAGTGCCCCCATTAATGCTGATATTGGGCTCTCTCATTCATGCTGATTTTTGGCTCTCAGTGCCTTCGTTTACTCTGATTTTGGGCTCTCTCATTACCTCTCAGTGCCCTCATTAACACTGATTTTGGGCTCTCTCATTAACACTGATTTTGGGCTCTCCTTAATGCTGATTTTGGGCTCTCTCATTAATGCTGATTTTGGGCTCTCTCATTAATGCTGATTTTGGGCTCTCTGATTAATGCTGATTTTGGGCTCTCAGTGCCCCCATTAATGCTGATTTTGGGCTCTCTCATTAATGCTGATTTTGGGCTCTCTGATTAACACTGATTTTGGGCTCCCAGTGCCCTCATTAACGCTGATTTAAACAGGAAGAAACTCTGTAGGGGCAGAAATCAGGGAAATCCAAAGCGTTTCACTCATTCGAGGAAGTTGTTCCCTTTGGAATATTTCCCTTGGCATTATCCTTGTTCCAAATTTCAGGGGCAATTTCTGGCAACCTACAAATACAGCGGCCACTGCTACGGACTGGGAAGAGACACCGTGGAATCCATAGCCAGGGAAGGGCTGGGCACCTGTGTCCACATGGAAATAGAGGTGAGGATCACCTGGAAATGGAGGTGAGGATCACCTGGCTGGGAACATTTCTTCATGGGCTTTGGAACAGGGCACAGGGAACGGCCTCAGGTCGGACATTGGGGAAAATTCCAATAATAAAGGATTGGAACAGGCCGTGGTGGAGTTCCCATCCCTGGAGTTGGGGACATTGGTCAGTGGTGGCCTTGGCAGTGCTGGGGAAAGGATTTTAGAGGGATTTTCCAACCTTGGTTTAGTCAGAAGGATCCCTTTGCTGGTCTGCTCTTTTAAATTTTCAATTTCTGGTCTATTTTTTCAGCATCACCAGCACTTCCCTTTTGTCTTGGTTTGGAAAGCCAGGTGTTTGCTGAGGAAGGCAGGAGCCTTCCCAGAAATGGAAAATGTAAACCCCCTCCCTCTGAATTATTGTAATTTTGAAATTAAGGGGCTCTCAGGCAAAGATATGGGAATAGGAATAACAGTTCTTTACTAGGAAAATTAAAAATACAAATGCAATAGTACAAATAAAACAAATCCCTGGCAGAGTGAGAGCAGGAGCTGAGCCCTGTGGGTCAGGGTGGTGGCACAGTCCCATCCCATGGAGAAGTAGAAGACAATCACAAAAAAAAATCACAATCCCTCTCTTGGAACCCCAAAAGCTGAAGTTTTTAGCTAATTTTCTATTTAAACTTCTAATTCCCTTATATTCCCTTTACTAGCTAGGTCAGGTGACAAAAAGGAAAGACATTCTGCATTTCCTTCCAAATTATTTCTTCAAAATAAGCTTCCTTAGGTGAGATCCCAAAAGGAGAGGCTCCAAGGAGTGCCTGGAATGTGGCACTGAGTAAAACAACAGAGATAAAAAAGAAATGCAGGGGAGTGCAGTGCTAACACAGAAATCTGAGCTGAGCATCCTCATCAAATACTGATATTAAATTTCATTAATTATATTATGATTATTTTGTTTGGGAAAATGATCAAAAATCTCATTTTCAGTTGAGTAAAAAACAGTAGAGAGGAAAAGAAATGTAGGAGAGTGCAGTGCCAAGACAGGATCCTGAGCTGAGCATTCTGGTTTTAAATTGCATAAATTACAGGATGATAATTTTGTTGGGGAAACTGGTGATCAAAAATCTGATTTTCAATTGAGTAAAAGAGCAGAGAGAAAAAGAAATTAGGAGAGTGCAGTGCTAACACAAGAATCTGAGCTGAACATTCTGGTTTTAAATTTCATAAATTACATTATGATTATTTTCTTTGGGAAAATGAACAAAAATCTGATTTTCAGTTGTGTAAAACAGCAGAGAGAAAAAGAAATTTGGAGAGTGCAGTGCTAACACAAGAGCCTGAGCTGAGCATTCAGATTTTAATTGTCATAAATTACAAGATGATCATTTTGTTTGGGAAACTGGTGATGAAAAATCTGATTTTCAGTTGAGTGCCTTGGTGCTCGTGAGGAGTTTGGGCCCAAAATAAATCCATGCACATCCACTGGCTTGCATATAAATGTACAAATAACAGCAGCACTAAAAACCAAGTGTTTCCTTGCTCAAATGAGTGACAAATTTAGTGCTGCAATGCTATTTTTGAGTGCCTGTGGCTCGGCTGATATTAAAAAGCAAATTAATAACTTCATCTCGGGTATTTCCAGGTTTTTTATCCCATCAGTTTGGGCAGAGTGTGAATCTCCCTGATGGGCACAGAGAGTGTTCCTTGTCTGGCCTTAAATTCCCAAAGCAAGAAAAACAGGAGATGAAACCTTGGTGGAATTTTCAAGCTGTCCATTCCTCACCAGAGCTGACATGTTAATGTCACTGTCACATCTTCTAAAAAATCCCTTTGCCCAGGATTTTCCTCCTGGGAAGCTGAGAAGCCTCAGAGAAAAAGGAAAACAATTTTATCTCATTTGCTTCTCCTGTGTTTTGCTGCTTTGGAATGTGGTTGGACATTGTTTATCCAATTGTTTAATTGGTTTTATGTGAATTATTTTGACTCTTTGGCCAATTATGGCCAAGCAGTGTCAGACCCTGGAAAGAGTCACAAGTTTTCATTATTATCTTTTAGCCTTCTCTCTGTATCCTTTCTGTATTCTTTAGTACAGTTTAGCATTCTTTAATATCATATAATATCATAAAATAATAAATTAGCCTTCTGAGAATGTGGAGTCAGATTTATCATTCCTCCCTTCATCTGGGAACCCCGCAAACACAAGATGTTAGCAAATAATTTAGGGGATGGAGCTGAATGGAACGTGGTGTTTGTTTGTTCACGAGGAGCTGAGCCCACAGCACAGGCCCCAGCCAGAACTTTTACTGGGAATTGCCAAAGCAGGCAGCTAAAACCCCTTTTGTCACCCAAGTTTTGGGATCACACAGGAGTTATGCACTCACAGCAATGCAGCTTTCACTCAAATATTCCAAAATCAGCAGAAACAGCAGCTTGCACATTCCATGCACTTGATTTTCAGTGTTTGTGTCAACAGAAACACACTTTGATGCTGCTGCCAGATGTTCCTCCAAGAACAAAAAATCCAAATACTCAAAAATATCAAAATTATCAAAAATAATGTATGGGTTTAAATGTTAAGAATAGATATGGTCAGTGAATGAGGTTGCTGAAGAAGAAGGCAGTGGGTCTCGGCATAAATTGTGAATTTTTGGATGAAATTTTAATTACAGCTGACCAGAATCTAGAGGCAGAGACAGAGGGTGTAGATGAATGAAATGATTCTGTGGAATTAACAAATATTTCAAGTTCAAACCTGACTGAAATGTGACCTTCTTGGAGCAGGCTCATTCCAGTCAGTGAGATTTTGTGAGATTTAGAAACCTGGCCAGAAAACAAATCCTCCCCTTCCTGCCATTTTCAAGCTCTTTTCCATAGTTTTTGTTCATTCTTAGCCACTGTCACCTAAAACCTCATCCCACAGTGAGTTTTGTATCACCGTGGGCCCTGAGAAACAATAATTGTGATTTATGGGTGGGAATAGAAGGTGCTGAGTCCATCATCTGCCACAGGGCTCAGAACAAAAGTGATTTAGCAGCATTAAAAGGAAATTTTAATTACGGGCCGTGGGCTGAGACTGAAAATTTAGAGCTGTTCATTCCCTTTAATGTGAAATCTAATCATAAAGGAGACTCACACCAATTTTTAAAGTTCAAATCTTGCTGAGCCTACGCTTGCAGAGAGGCTGCTGCAAGTCTGACACTCGGTTCTGGTTTAAATTAAATTCAATGTTTGCAGCGCTTCCCCTTTGCTCTGGTAGCCACCAATGCCTGCAGAGCAACTTCCAGCCAGGAATTTGGGATAAACAGAGAGAAAAAAACTCAGCAAAACAAGTTCAACAAACACAGAAGAAACCCCTGTGTTTCTCTGCTTTATTTTCGAGGAGAAAAAAATTCAGCTTCAAATTGGACAAACAGTTTCAAGAAAAAAAAACCTTTTTTTTTTGCTGTGCTTTATTTTCAGGGAAGAAAAAACTCAGCTCCAAATTTCACAAACACTAATTTTTAAGAAAAAAAAAACCACTGGTTTTTTTCTGCTTTATTTTCAAGGAAGAAAAAACTCAGCTCCAAATTCAACAAACGCTCAGTTTCAAGAAAAAAAATCAGTTTTTTCTGCTTTATTTTCAAGGAGAAAAAACTGAGCTCCTTGTTAAACAAACACACAATTTCAAGAAAAAACCCACTGTTTTCTCTGCTTTATTTTCAAGGAGAAAAAAAATTAGGTCCAGCTTCAACAAACACTCAATTTCAAGAAAAAACCACTGTTTTCTCTGCTTTATTTCCAAGGAGAAAAAACTCCGCTCCAAATTTAACCAATATTCAATTTCAATAAGAAAAAACACTGTTTTCTCTGCTCTGTTTTCAAGGAGAAAAAACTGAGCTCTGAATTGGACAAACACTCAATTTCAAAAATAAACCCCTTTATTTTCGAGGAGAAAAAACCGAGCTCCAAATTTCACAAACACTAATTTTTAAAAAACATGCACTGTTTTTTTTTTTTCTGTTTTATTTTCAAGGAGAAAAAACTGACCTCCAAATTTCACAAACAGTTTCAAAAAAAAAAAAACCAAAAAAAACCAAAAAAAAACCAACTAACCACTGTTTTTCTCTGCTATATTTTCATGGAGAAAAAACTGACCTCCAAATTTCACAGTTTCAAGAAAAAAACCCAATTTTTTTCCTCTGCTTTATTTTCCAGGGTGCCCACAGCTTGAAGAATACCCACTTTAGACCCAGGTACGTGCTGTTGGTGCCAAAGGACAAATGGAAATACGGGGTCCACCTGAGGAGGACAGGGTTGTTCAGCAGGCCGGAGATCGAAGAGGCGGTGAGCAGGGTGGACATGTACCTGCAAGTCAGCCAGGACGTGCCCAGCTACTTCCATGCAGTCATCAACACCGGTGAGTTAATTGCTGATTTCCTTCGGGATAATTAGGGTTTGAGGGACGGCAGGTTGTGGAGGTTGTCTTCTTTTTGCCAGGGTTGGGATTAAATGTGTGAGATGGTATTTCTTGTTGGGACTCAGATGTTTGTTAGTTCTTATCTATGTCACAGTCTCACAAGCTGAGTTCTACAGCACTTCAATAACAAAATAAAAATGGAGCCCCATCTCTCTCAACAAGGCCTTTTTAAGATAAACTGTCCAATTAAGAAATGACACCTAAATTATTTTCACTTTTAACCCAATAACCAACCATCTATGCCCACAATGTGGACTTTTTAATCCAATTACACAAAACCACCCAAACCCATGGACAAGAAGATGAAGAAGGTGAAGAAGAAGGAGCAGCCCCTGCCCCAAACCTCCATCTTGCTTTATAGATATTACTGTATTCCAAATAGAGAGTCTGCAATTCTCAGCAGGCAGAATACCAAGATAATTGCTGATTTCCTTTGGGATAATTAGGGTTTGAGGGACAGCAGGTTGTGGAGGTTGTCTTCTTTATGCCAGGGTTGGGATGGGTTCCAACAGCAGCTGGGAGAATCCTTTCTGGAAAGAATCCCTCTGTAATTCATTCCTTTTGTAGAGGTGTTTTTTGGTGTTCACCACATTAAATTACAGCACCGTGGTGTAAAATATTGTGAATCTGTAAATGTGGCACACAGAGCTTGCAATTTAAATATGGCCCTAAAGAAATAAACCAACAGGAAAATATTTAGGTGAGTGCAGAGAATTTCAGCTTTTTTTTCAATGTGCTGTTCGTGAAGATGAAGGTTTTGCACCCCAAGAGACATTAAAAATGTATTTCTGTGACAAACAATGTATTTCTGTATTTTCTGGCTAAGTTAAAAGCGTATTTCTGTGTCAAATTCCTGAGATTTGTGTCCTTGCACTGATGAAAAGTTGGTTTTTATTCAGTTTCTTTTCTCTCTGCCACGAAATGCATTTCCCCCTGTGCAGATGAGCTGGATGAGGCATTCACAGAGCTGACTCACCTTGTCAAGGTCTACCTGGGCTTGGAGCCACCTGACATTTCGGACAGCTTTCAAGGCTTCAGGAGCAGGGCAGGTAAAGTGGTTTTATCAGCAGGATATTCCTATTTATTGGTAATTGATTTATTGAAATCTGTCAATGATGCAGCCTGCGAGACCTGGAACCTCCACGAGCTGCTCCTGATTCCTCCAGGAGCAGGGGTTTGGGCTCTGGATGTTCTCCTGACCCTTTTTTGGGCTCAAATGGAGTTTCCTGACTCTGCTCTGATGGTTTTGGGTTCTGCATGGAGTTTCCTGACTCCTCTCAGGATGGTTTTGGGCTCTGGATGCTCTCCTGATCCTTTTTTGGGCGCTGGAGTTTCCTGACCTTTCTGAGGATGGTTTTGGGCTCTGGATGTTTTCCTGACCTTTTCTGGGCTCTGGAATTTCCTGACTCCTCTGAGGATGGTTTTGGGCCCAGATGTTGTTTCCTGACTCCCTGAGGATGGCTTTGGGCTCAGATGGAGTTTTCTGACTCCTCTGAGGATAGTTTTGGGTTCTGGATGGAATTTCCTGACTGCCCTGAAGGTTTTGGGCTCAGATGGAGTTTCCAGCTCTCCAGAGGATGGATTTGAGCTCAGATGGAATTTCGAATTCTCCTGAGGATGTTTTTGGGCTCTGGATGTTTTTCTGACCTTTTGTGGGGTCTGGAATTTCCTGACTCCTCTGAAGATGGTTTTGGGCTCAAATTGAGTATCTTGATTCCTCTGAGGATGGTTTTGGGCTCAGATGGAGTTTCCTGACTCCTCTGAGCATTTTAGGCCCAGATGGAATTTCCTGACTCCTCTGAGGTTGGATTTGGGCTCAGATGGAGTTTCCTGACCATTCTGAGGATGGTTTTGAGCTTAGATGGAGTTTCCAATTCTCCTGAGGATGGTTTTGGGCTCTGGATGTTTTCCTGACCTTTTCTGGGCTCTGGAATTTCCTCACTCCTCTGAGGATGGTTTTGGGCTCAGATGGGAGTTTCCTGACTCCTCTGAGGATTTTGGGCCCAGTTGGAATTTCCTGACTCCCTGAGGATGGCTTTGGGCTCAGATGGAGTTTCCTGGCCCATCTGAGGATGGTTTGGGGCTCAGATGGATATCCAACTCTCTTGAGGATGATTTTGGGCTCTTGAGTTTTCCTGACCCTTTTTTGGGCTCTGGATGGAGTTTCCTGACTCCTCCGAGGATGGTTTTGGGCCCAGATGGTCTCCTGACCCTATTTTGGGCTCAGATGGAGTTTCCTGACCATTCTGAGGATGGTTTTGAGCTTAGATGGAGTTTCCAATTCTCCTGAGGATGGTTTTGGGCTCTGGATGTTTTCCTGACCTTTTCTGGGCTCTGGAATTTCCTCACTCCTCTGAGGATGGTTTTGGGCTCAGATGGGAGTTTCCTGACTCCTCTGAGGATTTTGGGCCCAGTTGGAATTTCCTGACTCCCTGAGGATGGCTTTGGGCTCAGATGGAGTTTCCTGGCCCATCTGAGGATGGTTTGGGGCTCAGATGGATATCCAACTCTCTTGAGGATGATTTTGGGCTCTTGAGTTTTCCTGACCCTATTTTGGGCTCAGTTGGAGTTTCCTGACCATTCTGAGGATGGTTTTGGGCTCAGATTGAGTTTCCAACTCTCCTGAGGATGATTTTGGGCTCAGATGGAGTTTCCAACTCTCCTGAGGATGATTTTGGGCTCAGATGGAGTTTCCTACCATTCTGAGGATGGCTTTGGGCTCAGATGGAGTTTCCTGACTCCTCTGAGGTTGGATTTCGGCTCAGATGGAGTTTCCAACTATCCTCAGGATGATTTTGGGCTCAGATGGAGTTTCCTGACCATTCTGAGGTCGGATTTGGGCTCTGGATCTCCCGTTCCCAATATTTCATGTAATTCCCGAGTGGTTCCACAAGGATCATCCAGGCACAGACACCCCAAAATCCCACCCTGGGGTCATTGTCCAAACCCTCCTGGAGCAGCTTTGGGAGTGCCCAGCACCCTCTGGGAGAAGAAATTTTCCCAAAATTTAACCTAAAACTGGCACAGCTTCCATTGTTTCCTGTTCCTGTCACAGGGAGCAGAGGTTGGAGAGACCCTGAGGAGTCTCCCCTCACCTCCTCCTCTCCAGGCCAAGCAAACCTTATGTAAATTCCTGGATTTATTAAATTATGGAAATTCCTAAATTGACACAGCAAAAGCAAACCAAAAATAAATTTCCAAATTTATTTAATTTATTAAATTGTGTAAATTCCTAAATTAACACAGAAAAAAACAAACCAAAAACAAATTCCTAAATGATTAAATCATGTAAATTCCTAAATTAACGCAGACAAAACAAACCAAAAATAAATTTCCAAATTTATTTAATTTATTAAATTATGGAATTTACTAAATTAACACAGCCAAAACAAACCAAAAACAAATTCCTAAATGTATTGCCTTTTTTGGGTGATATTTCCTAGTGTATCATGACCTCTATATTTTCAAAATGATGAAACAAAGCAGACTTCCTTTCTTTACACAGTAAGTCTGAATAGAAGAGTTTGCCTGGGGATATTGGTGAGCTCAGGTACCAACTAGGTCCATGCAAACCTTATTTGCACAGAAAACAGCAAAAACAAACCAAAAATAAATTTCCAAATTTATTTAATTTATTAAATTATGGAATTTACTAAATTAACACAGCCAAAACAAACCAAAAACAAATTCCTAAATGTATTAAATAAATTAAATTATGGAAATTACTAAATTAACAAAGCAAAACCAAACCAAAAACAAATTCCTAAATGTATTAAACTTATTAAATGATGTAAATTCCAAAATTAACGCAGCAAAACCAAACTAAAAACAATTCCTAAATGTATTAAATTACGTGACTTCCTAAATTAACACAACAAAAACAAACCCCAAAAACTCCCCCAGACTTTGGAACAGACCAATTCCTTGATGCTGCAGCCACAGAATTGGCTCCAGGAGGGAAAGAGAGGCAGGAGAAGTTTATTGGAATAAAAAAAATAAACTAAAAATACATGATGGTTAAAAGAGGATGTGCAAGATGAATTAAAAAGCAGCTCGTTTTTAGGACTTTTTCCCTCTGACTCCAGGAATTTCCATGGTTTGTGGATTTGTTTCCATTTGAGATCCATTGGAGCAGGGAGGAGAATCAGTTCCCTCAGGAGCACAGAGCAAATATCCACAGCCCATGTGGCTGGGGAAGGCTGCAAATAAAAGCAGCTGGAAAAAAAAAAAAGGGCAAAATGTCTGGAAATTTTAATAAAGGACAGTGCAATATTCATCAGTTCATAATTTCATGTAATTTTGGATCGTGGAGGAATGAATAATATTAATTTCCCAGTGGACACAGGAAAAGCTTCTGTACACATTGTGGCTTCTCAGAGCTGCAGCAGTGAGGACTCGGCTGAAAAATCTTATTTAGCTTTAAATAAGGTAGATTTTGTTTTCATTTCCAGAACTTCCACGTTCATCTGAAATGAAAAAGGTGATTTCCTTGCCTTGTTTGCTATAATATTGTATTTTCTTGCCTTAAAAACTCTGGGGACTTTTTGTCTCAAAGGCAACAAACCCCAGCAAACCCTAGAGAGATTATTAGAAAAGGAGAAAAAAAAAGCCTGAGGATTAAAAATAAAAGATTTTTATATAATCCTGGTATTTTTGGAGATAGATTTAAGTATCTGAAGCTCCTTTAAAGGGCTTTTTATTCCTCAGCAGCTCTTCCAGACTTGTCACTACAGAAACTTCATTAACACTGCAAGATTTTGGCAATTCTGCTGCTCATAAAGTAACTTTTAAATTTACTACACACCATTAAATTCACTTAGAGCTCCATTTATAGGTGTTTAAATAAGTTTAACTCCTCTATTTCTAGAGATCCTCTCCTCTCGTGGACTGTAGGAAATAATTTATTTTCCAAACCTTGCCCCAGGGTTGTCTTTAAAAGGGAGGTTTTTAGTGAGATTGGAGCAGGGGGGAGATTGCTTGTGGGAGATTATGAGAGGTTTATAATTCTTTTTTTTTTTAATGAACTGCTGGGCAAGATCTTTTTCTGGTGTACAGAGTAAAAAAAAAAAAAAAATAAAAAGAATTCCAGGGAGAAAAGAGAAGGTAAGTTTTTTAAAAAACTTTTAATAGCAGAAGTAGAAGAATTTCTGGAGCTGATAATGCTTTGTACTTCCATTGGCAGCTTTTATCCATGGGATGCAGAGATTGGAAACTGTTAAAATGCTGGAATGGTTTGGGTTGGCAGGGAATTTAAAGCCCATCCAGTTCCAACCCTGACACCTTCCACTATCCCAGGGTGCTCCAAGCTGGCCTCGGACACTTCCAAGGATGGGGAATCCATAACTTCCCTGGCAAACCAGAGCCCTCAGAGGAAAGAATACCAAACCAAAATATTTATAAGGTTATTTCTATGGCTTCATTTCATATTTAGATGTGATTTTATACACAGGATAAATCCCAGATTTTTTTTTTTCAATTTTGAAATAATTTGAATTATTCAGAATCATTTTGGTTTTAAAAACTGGTTTGAGTGGAGGGACCTTAAAGCCCACCCAGTGCCATGGGCAGGGACACCTTCCACTACCCCAGGTTTCTCCAGACCTGTGGATACTAAATAAATTATTTTTTTGTATGGGAGGTATTTACAGAAGTGATATAAAGCTTCCAATTACTGAAAAGCTGTATACACTTCTGTGAAAAAAACATGTTAAAGATGAAAAAAATCAGGAACAGTAAACCCAAGCATGGATCCTCTTCCCAAGCATGGATCCTCTCCCCAAGCATGGATCCTCTCCCCAAGCATGGATCCTCTCCCCAAGCATGGATCCTCTTCCCAAACACGGATCCCCTTATCAAATATGGATCCTCCTATCAAACACGGATCCTCCTATCAAGCATGGATCCTCTTCTCAAGCATGGATCCTCTTCTCAAACATGGATCCTCTTCTCAAACACGGATCCTCTTCCCAAACATGGATCCTCCTGTCAAACATGGATCCTCTTCCCAAACACGGATCCCCTTATCAAATATGGATCCCCTTATCAAATATGGACCCTCTTATCAAACATGGATCCTCTTATCAAACCCGGACCCTCTTATCAAGCATGGATCCTCTTCTCAAACTTCTCTCTGGCTCACAGAAGTCTCTGTGAAACCTCTTCCACACAAAACCACCACCAAACCCCAATCCAGCCTGGTCTTGGCCACTCCCGGGGATGGAAAATGAAGATGGAAATGTTCCTTCCTGCTAGTGTTGAGAATATTTTTGTTGAGGATTATCTTTCCCATCCCAGGTTCCAGACAACAGCGCTTCCCAGAGGAAAAGTCGTCCCCGGGCAGAGGAACTGCTACGCACTCTTGGACTCCATCCTACGGTGACCGCTCGGAGCGTTCCACCAAAACCTATCCCAGGGACATCCTGGAAATGCTGACTGCGCCACCAGGCTCTGTGGTAAGGAGCAGCTCCTGTCACCTTATAAACCAGGAGTTGGAGCCAAACCTTTTTCAATTTTCCGGGAAAAAAAAAATGAATCTCTGTTCTCTGTCCCGTTCTGATTTCAATATTTCCCAGTTCTCCTGAATCGTGGAATGGTTTGGGTTGGAAGGGACCTTAAAGATCATCCAGTGACTATGGGCAGGGACACCTTCTGGAATTCCTGCAGTGCACATTCCCAAAAAAAAGGAGCTAAGATGGGAAGTTTTGGAGCTCAGGGATTTGATGGAATAAATAATCCAAAGAATGAGAAAATTTAAGGAGAGGAGACTCAGCCCTTCAAAAGCTCCTAAAAATATCTCGGGTTTATTTTGATTATTTTTAATTAATGTGATAGAACACAAAAAGGGGGAAATTAAAGCAAAAAACCACAAAAATCTTCCCAACAGAGGAAGGAA